>NC_056734.1:1015454749-1015541982 GCF_019279795.1 Protopterus annectens | reverse complement strand
CGGGATCAGATTATTAGCTCGAGATTTTTGGCTGACGTGAGCTTTATATAATGGCCGAGTCAGCCAAGAATGAATGAATATTGACAACATCAGATTTAGCACTAGCATAGTAGGCCTTTAAACTGGAAGAAGATTGATAGCTAATATGACAAGTATTTGTTAAACATTGGCATAACCCACATCAACTGATAAGTACTAGTAGAGTGCTAGTAGAGTAGTACTATATGTGTGTGTGTGTGTATACATATATATATATATATATATATATATATATATATATATATATATATATATATATATATATATATGTGTGTGTGTGTGTGTGTGGGTGTGGGTGTATGTATCTATATCTATAATATTATATGGGAGTATTCCAGGAAATAGCCATCTCGGACTTGGTTTATGTAAGTCCATTTTTTCTGCCATTTAGTTTTATAGTTTGGGGAGGGGGGCTTTCCCCCTTACATTGGGGGGTTTAAAGGAGAAGAGAGATATTTCATATTCGCTCTTCTCCTGGATTTTCCACCTTTTTTTCCCCAGCATGTCAGCACTTGGCATTTCGAGTACCACAGTTCCGACAGTCAGCCAACAATAATATTTGGTGTTCACAATACAGAATATATACAGAAACTTTAAATGCAAACATTCATAAGCAGTCTGTAGAGTTCAGACATGTCAGGCACAAACAAACAAAGAATGTTGCTATATCAGAGATGCAGAGATTAAATAAAATCTGAATCAAAGGTACTAAAATTATTTAAAAGGGGTACTTTAAATGTTAAATCTTAGATTATAAAGAGAGAATGTGGATAATAAATTTGGGGGCACTATATAAACCAGGGTTGAACGAAAATTGTTAGATGTTGTCTGGTTACATGGGTATGAATAATAACAATATTAGCTTGTATTTTCTTTAAAAAAAACTTGATTATTAATTGTTAGCTTGCTTTATACTTCTGATAATTTAATATTTTTATTTTATGTATGTTGGAGATTATAGTAGTGTTAAGACTGCTGTCACTTGGCGAGTATTTAAACAATACGGCTATGTAACTTCCTGATATTTACTGATATATATATATATATACACACATACACACACACACACACACACACACATGTAGTTCAGGGAGGGGGACTTTCCCCTCACACTGGAGGGTTTAAAGGAGAAGAGAGATATTCAAGATTCACTCTTCTCCTGGATTTTCTACCATGTCAGCACTTGACATTTTGAGTGCCACCATTCCGACAGAGCCAATAGTAATACTTGATGTTCACAATACAAAATATATACAGGAAGTTTAAATGCAAACATTCATAAGCAATCTGTATACTTCGGGCATGTCAGGCACAAACAAAGAATTGTAATGTACGAAAGATGCAGAGATTAAATAAAATCTGAATCAAAGGTACTAAAATTATTTAAAAGAGGTGCTTTAAATGTTACAAAATGAAAGAGGATGCTATCATGGTCTAGGCCTTTTTCTACTCTGAGCAAAACTGCAACCACATTATTAAAGCTTTTCTCAATATCTATATGCCAGGAAAATAAAAAATCATGACCCCTTATGATAAAATTCCATTACTTTTCTGCACCTATTAGCCAAGTACAGATTAAAGAGTTTAATTTTTCAGTTTAACAAAGACATTTGAGTAAATACATTGATTTTTAATACTTCGGTACTTCTCTTTTGGGTATTAATACTGTTAGAATTTCACCCAATAATATACAGTGACATACATTTTGAGGGAAAAGAGTTTAAATGAAAACGTAACTGCACATTTTCAAAAGAATTAAAGCACCCAAATTAGAATTTAAGACTGAAAAGGCTCCACAAGGTCCATGATTATAACATTGTTGGCGAGGTAATGAGCCTGGACAAGTGAAATAAGAGATCCAAAGTTGTCTTGAACGTCTATCTCAACCTGTGGGTTTTCAGATATGACCCATATCCGAGGCAGGCTCCTTGGATTCTTCAGCCCCAAAGCTCCACATCCTCTACCCATAATACATGGCCCTCACTGATTCTCTTTGGATCTCATTTACTGCTTTTGCATCCAGACGTGGCCACTGGAGCTCATTTAGTTGTGACAAGTAGTTTTTGGTTATCTTGCAAATTTTTTTCTACCACCTCTAGATTCTTGTAGTAAAGTATTAGGCTAGACAATCTTAGTGTAGGTCTTAGTGTTTTCTTTTTTCTATCGATTCTTTCTCCTGCATTGGATTTGCCACCCTTTTTCTTCCTGCTATATATATATATATATATATATATATATATATATATATATATATCGGTCTACTTCATATGACCTAAATTTCATATGATCAAAATTCATTTGACTGAGACCAAATGACCTAAAAGTACAGTTGTGTACACTTACCATACATGTAGATGCTCGAGTGTATTCACTGTTGCAGTCATTACATTTGGGTAATCTGCTGGCAGGTTGCCCTCAGTCGGCCTGACTAACAAAGTCTTGGGTCCTGCGTCAGTTGCTGTCCCTTCTTCCATGACGTCAGGTCATCAGGGGTATAAAACATGCAGCAGATGCCATTACATCAGTTTTTCTTGTCCCAGATGTCAGGTGCCCCCCAAATGGGGAGCAAAATATATATATATATATATATATATATATATATATATATATATATATATAAATAAATAAATGTATAAGTACATAATTTAAAACACAAAACATGTACCTCCAAACAAAAGCATATACACCCAAAAAGGCTTTTAAGCATAGTAAAAGAAAGGAGAGGTGTTCTAAGAGAAAAACGGGGCTGGATGGTGGGTAAGCAGGACTGCAACAGTGAATACACTCTAACATCTACATTTATGGTAAGTGTACACAACTGTACTCTGTTCTTTGTGTTTCACTGTTGCAGTCATTACATTTGGGTAAAATCAGAAAGCTATTGTTGGGAGGATGGATTTATACAGCATTAGGAGCAGCTAAAAGGCTCTGCAGGACAGCAGTAGCAAAGCCAGCTCTGGATTTAGAGAAGAGAGGTAAACGGTAATATTTGGTGAACGTATGAACTGAGCTCCAGGTAGCAGCTTCTAGAATGTCTCTGGTAGGAACCCCTCTGAGAAAGGCTGCAGAAGTGGATGCCGCCCTGGTGGAATAAGACCTGATCCCCTTGGGGATAGGTTTACCATGGTGCATATAGCAGAAACGAATGCAATGGCTTATCCATTTGGAAACAGTCTGCTTTGAAATAGCCTTTCCCTCTGCCCCTGCACCAAATGCCACCAATAGTTCAGATTTTCTTAGAGATTTCATCCTGTTTAAGTAGACTCTAAGTTGTCTGTGTACATCCAATGAATGCAGAATCCGCTCACCCTTGTTCTGTGGATTGGGGAAGAAAGTTGGCAGATAAATGGTCTGATTAAGAGCCACACTGGATACCACCTTAGGCATGACAGATGGATTGGTCCTGAGAGCCACCCTGTCCAGATGAAAAATAATGAAAGGCTCCACTGCCATATGAGCCTGTAATTCTGAAATCCTTCTAGCTCAAGTGACTGCTATAAGGAAAGTGGTTTTCCAGGAGAGAAATTTTAGGTCTGCAGTAGCAGCTGGCTCAAAAGGAGGGAGAGTGAGTTTTTCCAAAACAAAATTGAGGTCACATGCAGGTGTTGGTGCTCTCCTGGGAGGTCTTAAATTCTTGGCCCCTCTGAGATACTGCTTTAGCAGAGGATGAGAGAAGAGGGGAGGTTCTGTGTTGTAATGAGCTGAAATGGCAGAGGCATGGATTTTTATGGAAGAAAAAGATAGGTCCTTGTGAAGCATCTCAGTTAAGTATTGCAGAATCTGATGAATATTGGGCATTGCTGTGCTTATTCCTTGTGATTGGTTCCAGGCACAGAATCTTTTCCATTTGTCAGCATAAGATTTTCTAGCACTAGGCCTTCTAGCCTCCAAAACGACATCCATCACTGGTTTGCTGAGGGATGCCAAGGGTGAAATTAGTTGATTAGCCACGCTGCAAGATTCAAAGTTTGGAGCTGAGTGTGCAGAATTTGGCAGTTCTGCTGAGAAAGTAGGTAAGGTGTCGGGAGGCAGGTGCCACGGAGGAAGGTGTGACAAATTGCGCAGGAGTAGGTGCCAGTGTTGGCGAGGCCAGTCTGGAGCAATCACAATCATTTTTGGTTTGTCCTGTTTGACTTTTAGTAGAACTTTGGAGAGCAGATGCAGAGTAGGAAAAGCATAGACTGATAGGTTTTTCCAGCTGAATGATGGAGCATCCACTTTCCAAGATTTTTGTGATGAATTCTTGTGCAGAACCTGTCCAACTGATAATTCTGGGGTGAGGCAAAAAGATCTATGTCTTGGTTCCCCCATTTGCATGTCAACATGTTGAAAACTTGTGGTTCCAATTTCCATTTGTGTGGGTCCATAAGACTTCTGCTTAGTTCATATGCCAGAGTATTTAGCTTTCCTGGCAGGAATTGAGCTTGTAGTTGTATCTGACAGGTCAAGGCTGTGTTCCACAATGCCATGGCTAGTCTGCAAAGGGGGTAGGAATGTGTACCCCACTGCTTGTTGTTGTCTGTCTTTATCACTAGTTGTCCTGGATGAAGGTAGTCCTTCAAGGCTGTCAGAGCATTCTGTACCGCTAGCATCTCTTTCTGATTGATATGTAGGTGCATTTGATTTGGGCTCCATTTGCTCTGAATGCACTTCCCTGCCAGATGAGCCCCCCCAAGCATAGTCTGATGCATCTGTTGTTAGGGTTTGGGTGGCAGGGGGTGGAGTGAATGACAGTCCTTTGTTTTGGTGGCAGGCCTCTGCCCACCATATTAACTCTAGTTGCAGGCAAGGAATAATAGGAATCATTGTTTCCAGGCTGTGACAATGCTGACTCCATAAACTTTTTGAGTACCACTGAAGTTTCCTCATATGCAGTCTTGCATATGGAATTAAAAGAATGCAGAGGCCATGAACCCCAAGGCCTGCAGAATTTGTCTTGCAGATAGCTGGGTTTTTGTGGCCACCTGATTGAAGTAAGTCATAAATTGAATTTGCTTTTCTGGCGTAAGGTAAGTCATCTGGGCAGTTGTATTCAAGCTTGCACCCAGGAATGTAATTTTTGAGAGGGTACCGGTTTCATAGGTTCATAGGTTCATACTAGGCTATCTGCCCAAGGGCATTTATAAGCCTAGCCCATAGTTATGTGGCTTTCGCCACCCCTTTAGTTTGAATAAAAACTATGCCTATCATTTTTCTGTGCCTCTGTCAAGCAGTGACACTGAAGTAATCCCTGGGGTATATCTGCGATCTCCCATCCATTGGTCAAGATTCCTCTTGAACAAGGCCAGCGAGGTGCTCTGCCTCACATGTACCGGGATTTTGTTCCACAGCATAGGGAGTCTCTGGGTGATGAATCTGTCCCTCCAGCACGTTCTATTTATAACCGTGTCAAGGTTTAAGTCTCCGCCCTTGTGGTTCTGAGGGATCTAGATTTTTGAGGTGAAGCATATTCATCAAATCTGGGTTTGACATGGCCTTATATGTCAGGCACAGGTCACCTCTGAGCAAGCGGTATGAGACTGAATAGAGCTGGAGTTCTTTCAGTCGGGCAGCATAAGACATATTTTGAGACCCTTTATCCTTTTGGTGAGGAACTTTTGGGGCCTTTCAAGCTGCAGCAGGTGTCTGGTCAGATACATTCCAACGGGCATTGTACTCAATCATAGGTCTAATGAGTGATGAGTACAGGGGACGATGACCTCCCTTGATCTAGATGTGAATCCCTTCATGATCAGGTGGGCTTATATAGAAGCTTTTCCTAACTACTTTAGCAACATGAGTGTCAAACGAAAGGCTACTGTCAACTTGGATCCCCAGATCCCTGATGACTTTTTCTGTGCTCAGTGGATTGCCACCTATATGGTAGCTAGGGGTAACCTTGTTTTTCCCGAAGGGTATGACTATGCATTTTGGCGTTTAACTTCAGGCCATGGCTCTGGCACCAGTTATCCGTTTCTGTGAGGCCCTTCTGGAGGATATCTGTGTCAGATGTGTTTTCGACTATGGCGCCCAGTTTGCAGTCATCTGCAAACTTTGTCAGCTATAACCCTCCTGTGTTTGCTTGTACTTCAGAAAAGTAGATGCCGAACAAGAGTGGACCCAGGACTGAGCCCTGTGGGACACCACTTGTGACAGGCTTTGAGTCTGACATGGCTCCAGCAACTCTGACCCTGTGGGTTCTGTCACTTAGCCAGTTTGCAACCCATCTTGTGATGTATGGGTTTACATTCAAGCTGATGAGTTTTTCGATGATACCTGAGTGGGGTATTGTGTCGAAGGCCTTTGCCAGGTCGAGGTAGGCTGTATGGACTGCCTTTCCCTCATCAATGGCCTTGGTGACTGTCTCGAAAAAGTCAACCAAGTTTAAGAGGCAGGATCTGCCTTTGACAAAGCCAAACTGGGTTGGATCCAAAGTCTGCAAGTTCCCTATGTCTTTATTTATGAGTTGTGATTTCTTTTCGTTTATGGTGTACCCTAGACAAGTTAGAACCCTTTTTACAAACGCCAAATGCTTTAGAAGAATGTCCTTGTTTTCTGCCTGAATTAGACAATCATCCAGGTATGGATATATTTGAATATTTCTTTGCCTGCAAAATGCAATCACTGGTGCCTGGCACTTTGAAGACCCTTGGCGCAGTAGATAAGCCAAAGGGCAGTGCAGAGAACTGATAATGCAAGTAGCCTGCTTTGAAGCGGAGGTATCTTTTGCAAGAGTCCCCGATTGAGATATGCAAGTAAGCCTCTTTTAAGTCTAGTTACCAACCAGGCATCTTTGCCTAGCACAGGTAGTAACTGTTGAAGAGTCAGCATCTTGAATTTTGGAATGTCCAGAAATGTGTTTAGAGTGGAAAAGTCCAAAATTGGACACCATGATTTGTCTTTTCTGGGTACCAGGAAAAGTCTGGAATAGAAACCTTGTCCCTTTTCCTCTTCTGGTACTGGTTGAATAGCCCCCATGTTCATGAGGGACAGAACTTGTTTCAGGGCCTCTGCCCACTGATTTGGGGGCAGATCTGGCCATCTGTTTGGGACTGACAACGTGTGGAAGTGAAATCTGTATCCCTGGGATACTACATTTAAAACCCATTTGTCCTGGGTAATAAGTTGCCAGTTTTGTGCATGAAGTGCTAGTTTTCCCCCAAAGGGGTGGCTAAGAGGTAAGTGCTTGGTGACTGTAGAGGGAAGTCATTGAGACTGCTTACCATAGGGAGGTGCCTTGTTGCTTCCAGATTTGGAGGTGGAGGCACCTCATTGTTTTGTTCTAAAAGTTCCTTGTGACTGAAACCTGGAGCCTTTGGAATGTCTTGATTTGACTTGAGCGGCTCTCGAGGGGACTTGAAAGGACCAGTTCTTAGTAGGCCAGTGCCTACTAAATCTTGGAGGTTGCACTTGTAAGAAATCTTTCACAGTTTGCATAGATTTAGCTTTATCTTCCATCTTTTTTAACACTTCTTTAGAGATGGTCCTGTTGTAAAGGAGCATCCAACAATTTTGCTTTAACATGGTCAGGCAGAGTCTGCTCTTTGAGCCAAGCATGCCTTCTTAGCACAGATCCAGTTACAGCAGCCCTGCAAGAGGCCTCCAAGGAATCAGAACCACATTGCAAATTATGTTTTCCAACTTGTTCAGCTGAATGCAATAAATCCTGCAATTCTTTATTTTCCACACAGTCAGAGATTAACATAATTTTCTGTTTAAGTAGTCCCATGATATGCTGTTGATATTTAAGCATATGAAATTGACAGTTTAAAGCCCTGATTGCCAAGGTTGCAGACGTGTAAACCTTCTTACCTCATCTATCCAGCGCCCTGGAATCTCTATCAGAAGGGGTAAGATTTTTGGCAGTAGAGGCTTTAATGCCCTTGGGACCCTGAGAAATGGTTTCAGGATCAGCAATAGGGTTTTTGAAAAGGAATTTGTGGGAGTCAAGAACCCTGTAGTATCTGTCTGGCTTACAAGGAGCTGGAGGCAGAGAATCAGGAGTCATACTAGATTCTGAAAAAACATCAACAACAATGTCTAGAATAGGACTTATAGCCAAAGGCCTATGCTGAGGCAGTAGAAGAAAATCCCTAAGTCTCTTTTTAGATTCAGAGAAATCCTTACTTTCCCAGTGGAAATGTTCCCTTAAGGCATGTAAAGTTTCCCCAAAAGAAAAATCCTCAGGGGGAGAGGCAGAAGGAATGGAATCCTCGGCATCAGTGTCCTCATAAGTAGGAATAGACAAATCCTGTTCATTAGAAGAGCCAGAAGAAATAGAATCCTGTTCAGAAGATTCATAATCAATGTCTTGCCTAGGCCTCGTAGAAGGAGGGGGTTGGTTACCCCTGATCAGAGTAATTAAATCTTCAGCCATTTTGATCATTTGTTTTTTAGGCATAGGGGCCTGCACATGTGGCCCAGGCATCGGTTTTTTAGACGCAAATTTCGATTTTGGCCTTAGTTTTGAAGATGGCGTCTAATATACAAATCTGTAAGCCTGAAAACACCCTCAGAAGCCGGTGCCTGCACAGCGGCTCCGGACCCATCTAAGGTAGAGACATCTGCGAGTTCCATAACTGAAGCATATAGCAGCATACAGGACTCCGAATGGGTCTCAGTAGAGGCCTGCGAATCAGAAGTAGCGGGTATCAGGGGCGAAAGCACCTGAGTACCGGCGAACCGGCGACTGGCTTAGGAGAAGCGTCATCGGTTCTGGACCTCAACAGTCTGTCTTTTTCTTTGTGTTTTTTAGGTATTCCGGTAGTCGGATTGCTAACCGACATTTCTGGATAGTTAAATCTTGAGCCAAAATATTTAGAAGCAAAAATATACAGACGTTTAATTGTGTGTTGATTAAATTTAGCACAAAACCGACAGCAAGGCACGTTGTGGTCAGGGCCTAGGCAAGGAATACAGTACAAATGAAAATCCTTATGAGTATTTGCTTCCCACAAGTAATGCAATTATTAATTTTTACTGACATCGGTAAGGAGCAAGAAAAAGTTTCCCCAACAGGGTACTTAGCTTTTAGTTGAAGACTTCGGTTCTGAAACTCGAAAATGAAAATTTCAGGAGTCGGCTGACCAGCACTTGCAAACTGCTTCTGCTTCGGGCATCGCGCGGCAAGAAAGACTGATGCAATGGCGTCGGTTACATGTCTTATACCCCTGGCGACCTGATGTCATGGAAGAACGGACAGCAACCGACGCAGGACCCAAGACTTTGTTAATCAGGCCGACTGAGGGTAACCTGCCAGCAGATTACCCAAATGTAATGACTGCAACAGTGAAACACGAAGAACATTTCATTTGACCTAAATTTCATTTGACCTAAAATTAATTTCACTGACAATGAGCACTGGCAGTCTGTAGAGCACTGTAAGGCAAGTAAAAGGTATATGCCCTGTTCCCCACTGTAGGTGCTACCCTGGAATTAGAATATATAGGTGGGGGGGGTGTAGCCCCCCCCATGTAGTTTGATTATGTATTCTGTGGTTTGATTTTATATACAGTAAAACTGAAATTTGTGGGGGGGCTATGCCCCCCCCCCCAACTATATATTCTAACTCCAGGGTCGCACTACAGTGGGGAACAGGGCATAAACATTTTACCTGCCTTACAGTGCTCTACAGACTGCCAGTGCTCATTGTCAGTGAAATGAGCTTTAGGTCAAATGAAGTTTAGGTCATTTGGTCTCAGTCAAATGAATTTCGATCATATGAAATTTAGGTCATATGAAGTAGACCCATACAAATACAGACTTTTTTCATATACAAAAAAAAGATTATCATTTTTTTGTTCTACTTTAATACTTTTGTAGAGTAAAGATTGTTCTGTTTGTGTGCGCGCACACGTGCATAATTGTTCTTGGACCCAGCTATGGAGAAATAGGTTTCAGGCTTCAAAAAACTGTATGGGCATAAGCTGCACCCACTCAAGATACACACAAGTATATATACTGTTTAGGTATGGTCCACCTAGATATGGAGTGTCAGGTGTGCTCTGCCTTTGGCCCTAGACAGCTCACTGACTGGAAGGCTAATTATTTTAAAGGGTCTACTGCCACCTGCATCAGCCTCTTCTTCCATGTCTTTCTGTCCCTCTCCTGCCAAAAAGCCAAGAGAGAAGGAGAGTGACAGAGAGAAGTCATAAAAGGAATAGGAAAAAAAGACAAAAGCAAGATGAAAGGGAGGGAGGGAGAGAGAGAGAGACAGGAGTGCAAAACACGCCTCCGCCTCATTGGAAGGGCTGCCTGATCCAAGGCTCCTCCAGCTCTAACTCTAAGTGTGTCATTAGCAACCCCTTGGTGCAAATCAACTTCTGCTATAGCTCCAGGCTCAGAATCTTCAAACTCTCCAACTTCAAGTATTCCTAGCCCCTTCTTGTCAGCAGCTCCTATCTTGACTAGGTTTCACTTCCCTTCCTGTGCAAAAATCCCACTGTATTTTCACTGTAGCCATCCCAAACTTTGAACTGGGTCTCTCCTTTTCGGCTCCAAGAGACTGATCCATCATTGCCTAAATGATCAAAGCAGTCTTCAACAGCTTCCTCAATGTCTGCCTAAAGTATTAAGGGCTCCGATTTGGAGCAACTGAGTACCATCTTACAGGCTCAGATGAACCTTGGGATCATCCCTTCTTCCTGGTTTCTGACAGCAGACATTTCCCTGCCTTTGGCTCTAATTTTGTCTGTTCTTCCCCCGGTCCAACTTTTGGTGCTGGGATCTATGGGCTCAACTGGTCCCTGCCCTTCTCTTCCCTTTTGTCGGTGCAGACAACTTGGCTGCCTCAGTTACTGGGTCCACTCCTTAATGTTCTCGACTCTGGCTTCATTAGAGTCAAGAATATGCTGGAGCCTACAACCCTACGATCTGGATCGACTCTTGAGGGTTTCAAAGCCATCCTCCTTTGAACACTTTGGCCTTAGATAGCTCAGCTCTAATTTCAACATCAGAAGGGGGTGGGTCAGTGTTGGGCTAATCTGATGGGAACAGCATCCACCCTTCTGGCCTCATCATTTGACATTATAGAAAAGATCCTTTGCCCATTTGAGATTGGGGTTCTGTTGGGCAAGTCGCTGTCCTCTCACTCTTGTACTCTGGGCTTGCATCTGCTGGCACTGAGACTACTCATGCCACTGTGCCTTCAGCTGGCCTGTGTTATGGGATTACCAGCTCCTTCAGTATTCCCACTAGCATCCTCCCAAGGAGGTTAATGTGAACAGCAAAAGCAAGAACATTTGGACTTTCCTGACCTCAAAGAGAAGGGGTCCCCAAAATCCCACCCATATGCACAAAGATGCCTCCTTTGGAGATTTATTGGGAGTAAATGAGACAGCATTGGAGATGGAACACTGAAGACCTTACCCCTGATGAGATGGTATTTCTTGAGGCCTTTGGCACAGGCCCATTCACGTCCCAGGCGGTTGTCCCCTGTCTGGAATCCCAGAGGGCAGCCAATCTCTCAGAAGCCTCACAAAGTTAGTCCCTCCCAAGGATAGACCATGCTGGAGTAAGAACACATAGTGGATGCTAATGGAGTTGCTTCAGTTACCGAGAAATCTCCGGAGAGAGTCTCATAGCTCACTCCCCAAACAAGGAGTTGCGGGCAATGATCCACCTGAGGAAATGCACCAATACTTCAGCTACGTTTACATTCCATTCTCTGAACTACTTGGGTCATTTGACCAGGCTCCAGAGACATTTGATCTCAAAGATATCAAAGACTGGGTGGACAGCAGCCACCAGAGACTCAAACGTTTTTGGAAACTCAGTTGTCTGCTATGCAATCCATCACTAACGTATCTATGAGAATTCTCTCAAATGCTGCAGATGGTACAGCTCATGCAGCAAGCACCAGTATTACCATCCGGCCCACTGTCTGGATGAGCTTATCTAAGCTCATGACTGCTTCAAGGTGTCCTTTCTAAATGCTTCATTAGATGGCTCCACTCTTTTGGTCCCAAAGTCAAAGATACACTGACCAGGAGTGAATAAGAAGGGAAGACATTATAAGTAATTGGAGTGGGTTTCTCCATAACACAGAAGTCTTTTTCCAAGAACTAAAAGGTGTAGGAGGAGAGAATGACTGTTTTTGCAAGTCGCAGCAGTTTTTCCAAGATGCTACTGGTGAAGGTGCCCCTCCCCCCAAGTGGCAGAGGGGAAGCTTCAATGGACGCCGCCCTGGTGGAGAGGGAGGGATGGTCTGCAGAACCAAGACTACCTCTCTGTGGTAAGCCCTTTACAGTGCCCTTGAGGGGTTGCCCGGCTGCCGCTCTCTGGAGGCAATGGGGGGCTTGGCTGTCTACTCCAAAGCTTAGAAGACCATCACTTTAAATGCTAGGATGCTAAGTGTCATATCCAGAGGCTATTCCATTCCCTTTCTCTGTGCTCCAAAGGAAAACCAAAGCGATCCCTTAACATTCCACCCATCAGCTAAGGGAAGCAGTGGTGGAAGTAAGAAAATCGTTCTGCAACAGAGTCATCCAAAAGGTCCCACTAGAGCAGGGGGGGATGTCTGTTCAAGATTTTTTTTTTTCTTTCAGTGCCAAGAGCAAGGACATCAGGCCCACTTAAGTCCTCAGCAAGCTGAATTATGTCAAACAGACCAAGTTCCAGATGGTCATAGTTCAAGTCCATTCTCCCTCGGCTGAAAAAGGATGAATAGATGTGCCTGGTAGACCCAAGGGATGCCTACTATCACATAAAGATAATGAATACTACAGGAGGATCCTGCACTTTTAGCTAGGTTCCAGATATTACCAGTGTCAAGCAATGTCTTTTGGAGTTGAACTTTCTTGAGGCATCTGGCATAGGCCCATCCATCTCCAAAGTCTCCTGGGTTTTCAACAAGTGCATGCCAGTGGTGTTTGTCTGGCTCCGGCTGCAAGGATTCAAGGTCATTTTTCATTACCTGGATGACTGGCTACAGCAACCAGAAAAGAGCCTCTAGTCCAAACCAGGGACTACTTGCTTCAACTGTGTCTATTCTTGGGCATTACTCTGAATTAAAACAAGTCTAATCTGGGACACGTATAAGTCCTGAAATTCATCATCTGCCACCCAAGTTCTAAGTACGCACAGGCCTCTAGCTTACTTAGCTCTGTCTCATTAGCCTTATGGCTGTGTCTATTTATTTTGTGCTGCTGACAAGGTTCTACATCAGAGTGTTCCAGTGGACTCTATCTAATTGTCAATCTTAGCTCATCCTATGGACCTTCCCTTTCGTCTTACCAACTTATGCCACAAATACATTGCTAGGTGGCTACAGTCTCACCAGGTTCCAGCAGGTCACCCTTTTGTTTTCCCCTCAGTTCCAGGCCATAGTTACCATGGATTCTTCCCTCCTGAGATGAAGAGGCAACTTCAAAGGGAAACAGACCAAGGTTCTTCGCTCCTGTCAGAGGCCATTCTTCACATCAATGTCTTGGAGATGAAAGCCAGCCTCCTATAGTTGTAGGCCTTTCTCCCCAAGGATGTCAGAGTCTGACGGCACAGCACTGCTCTGGCACATAAACAGGGGGAACCTGGTCATATCCCGTGTCAAGACACCATGGAAGTGTGGCAATGTCCTCAACGGTTTCTGACAAAAACACACATCAAGAAAATCCAACACACCAGCAGACAGCTTAAGCAGGAGTATCCTCAAGCCTCATGGGTAGTCCCTCAATCCAGAGATTCATATATTCATAGACTGCTATGCGAATGACCTGGGGGCCTTTCTATACCTACCCAAGTTTTCCCGAAAAAATAATGACATTCTGAATCCAAACAGGACACTGAGGGCCAGGCATTATAAACTACGCAAGTCTGGGTGCCAGGCCAAGTGTAAATTTCCTATTCCCCATCTGTCTAGGTTGTGCTTAACCTGGTTAAAGAACGAACTTGGCTTCACATGGATGGGAAGCCTATTCCATAGGAGGAGCAATCTCTGGGACACACATCTGCCTCTCCAACATGTACCGTTTACATCACAGACAAAATTCAGGACCCCAGACCTTGTATTTCTGGTACTCTTGACTTACGAATATGTAGGAGATTTACAAGTGTGGGGTTTGCGGTTGCCTTGAAAGTCAGGCATAGATCACCCCTCAGCAATCTACAGGAGACGGAGTAGAGGGAAGGGGTTTTAAGGTGCTCTTCATAAGGCAGATTCGTTACACCTTGTAATTTTTTCTGTATAGAACCTTTGATGTCACTCTAATTGCTGCATATGCCTGGTCAGGTACATACCAAAGGAAGTGCTGTACTATATGATTTGTCTGATAAGCATGGTATACAGTTGGATAATGACCTCTCTCAACCTATACAGTTGGATAATAACCTATCTCGAACTAGATGCCATGCCCTTAGGTTGTGCAACATAAAAGGACATCCTCATTATGTGGTGGTCAAAGTAAGACTGTCTATGTAAATACCCAGATCCCTGACCATTGTGTCGACTCTTAGGGGGTGTACTACCAACATGGTAACTAGTTGAGATGGCCGATCTTCCAAACGGTACAATTATGCATTTCTTAGCATTGAGTTTAAGACCAGAGCTTTGGCACCATTTGTTAATCAGATATAGACGTTAAAGAATGCTAGTGTCTGCAGGGGAGTTGATAATAACCCCCAGCTTGTAATCATCTGCAAACTTAGTCTACCATAAACCTTCAGTATTTGCTTCCATTTCAGAGAAATAGATGCCAAAAAAAGAGTGGGCCCAGTACCAAGCTCTGGGGAACTCCACTAGTGACTGGCCTCTTGGTGAAGGTGGCCTCACCTATTTTAACCTCTTGGGTCCTATCATTGAGCCAGTTGGCTATCCAGCAGGTGATAAAAGGGTTTATACCTAAAATAGTGAGCTTGTCTATAATGCCTGAGTGGGGCATTGTATCAAAAGCCCTGGCCAGGTCGAGGTTATCTGCGTGCACAGTCTTACCATCGTCCAGTGCTTTGGTGACCCTCTCAAAAAAGTCCACCAATTTAATAGGCATGACCTTCCTTTAATAAAGCCGAACAGTGACGGGCCCAGCATTTGGAGGTTACCCACGTCCTCATTTACCATGTCCATGATGATTCTTTCCATGGCCTTACATGAGTCTGGTAAGACTTATGGGCCAATAGTTACCCGGATTAGTGGTTGGACCTCCTTTGTGCAACATCGGATATAAAAGTTATGTACTTACTATAATGCTAGATTCATGTTGTCTTCTTCATCAATCTCAACCATCCCTCCCCCTCCATTTCCCTTTCCAACTGTCATCTTTTTGTGCTACTTCTGGCTAACTGTGTAGACCGAACCAAAACCTATATTTAGGGTTACTCACCCAGCCCTTTTTCCTTTTGGGAACTCTCTTTCTTTGAGAACGGGTTCATTTTTCTGTATTAGTTTATGGGAACACAGTACTGCAAACTCTGAAGAGAGTCAGTGAGGGCAGTATATTATGGGTAGAGGAGGTGAAGCTTAGGAGCTGAAGAATCTGGGGTGCTCATTCGGATCTGGGGCAGATGCAATAACCCATGGGTTGAGACGGACAGAAGAGGACAACATGGCTCTAGCATTATAGTAACTACATAACTTTTGTTTCACAACAGAGCAAGAGTGCCTGGTCCAAAGATTCACAGTTTTCCACCTAAGAGATAAGCTACAGATTGTGATCAAAAGAACTTCTGAAGAAGACACACACATATTGGGCACTATCCAACCAGCCTCTGAATTCCTATACAGTTTTGAACCAAACCTGCTTCTGAGAATACAGCAAATGCTCTCAGATCATAACATCCATGCTTCTGAAATGCAAGATTTAATGGATATAGAGAAAGAAAGGCCATATATGTGCGCTCTACCTCAAAACAAAAACACGTTTCTGCAAACTGATAGCAAAAACAATTGCATTAAAGATACAACTGTCTACTAACTCCAGAAATGGGACTTTTCCGCCTCTTGTTATGGGGAAACTTGAATAGTTTCATATTCTGCCACATATAGTTTGATTTGAACTGTCTCTGTATTCTGCTCACCCTATCCACTTATGAGGAAAAACTACATACTGATTCAGCCATACAATTTCTTCACAGGTTCATAGGTATGAGAAAAGTACAGTTTTGTACCTACCATAAATGTAGATGTTCGAAGATCCACATTGCTGCAGTCCTAACACTTGGGTAGTCCGCTGTCCCTCGGTCAGCCCGAATATCAGAGTATAAGGCTGACGTCGGTCAAGGCGCATTTGACTGACATCAGAACGTCAGGGTACAAATGCGCATGACCGACGTCATATCCTCAGTCTTTTCTTGCCCCAGATGTCAGAAGACCCTAAAAAGAAAGGTCAAAACCCATAGACAACAACTAAACAACCAACCAGCCTAACACCAAAAATATGTACAATATATACAATATATACACTATACCTCAGAGGGATAACCCAGGCCACACAACCACCTCAAACTACAGAGGGGAAGGAGGGAGGGTAAATTGGACTGCAGCAATGTGGATCTTCGAACATCTACATTTATGGTAGGTACAAAACTGTACTATGTTCTTCATCTCACATTGCTGCAGTCCTAACACTTGGGTAGAATCCCAAAGCAGAGGTAAGGGAGGATGGCTAAACTATAATGAAGCAGGGGCTGCCAAAATGCCCTGCAACACAGCAGTGGCAAAACCAGCCCTGGATTTAGAGTACAGAGGAAGGTGGTAATGCCTAGAGAAGGTATGCACTGAACTCCAAGTGGCTGCCTACAAAATATCCTTAGTAGCCACCCCCACAAATAAGCTGTTGAAGTGGCAGTAGCCCTAGTGGAATGAGGCCTAATCCCAGCTGGAATCTCTTTGCCATGATGGGAATAACAGAAAGCAATGCAAAATCCAATCCACTTAGAAATAGTTTGTTTTGACACGGCTTGCCCTGAGAGCACAAAGCAAAAGAAACTAATAACTGCTGAGATTGTCTGAACCCTTTAGTTCTGTCCAAATAATATCGCAACTGCCTGTGTACATCTAAAGTGTGTAAAATCTTTTCCCCTTTAGTTTGGGGATTTGCATAAAAAGTAGGCAAATGAATAGTTTGGTTTAAAGCCACACTAGAAACCACTTTAGGCATAAAGGAAGGATTAGTACATAAAGATACCCTATCCTTATGGAAAATTAAGAAAGGCTCAACTGCCATAAGGGCCTGCAATTCAGAAACCCTTCTTGCAGAGGAAATGGCCAACAAAAAAGCAGTCTTCCATGACAAATATTTCAACTCAGCAGTAGCTGCAGGCTCAAAAGGTTGTAGAGTGAGTTTCTCCAACACAAAATTGAGATCCCAAGCAGGAGTAGGAGCTCTATGTGGGGGTCTTATATTCTTTGCCCCTCTAAGAAATTGCTTGAACAAAGGATGAGAAAACAATGGTGGGTCACAGTCGTAGTGAGCTGAAATTGCTGCAGCATGAATCTTAATAGAAGAGAAGGACAAACCTTTGTCCAATAACTCAGTAAGATATTGAAGAGCCACATTTAAATCAGGCTCAGAAACATCCAAATCCTTAGCTGCACTCCAAAATAAAAATCTCTTCCATTTATCTGCGTACACTTTCCTTGTACTAGGCCTTCTAGCTTCCAAAATCACATTCAAAACTTGTTGTGGAAGCTGAGACCCTTTCTGATTTAAAACAGAATATGCCAGGCTGTTAGGTGAAGAGAGTGAAGCATGACATTGAGCAAATGACTGTCCTCCTGGGACAACAGATGAGGAATCAAAGGCAAAGGCCATGGAGGCTTCCGTACCAGACTTCTCAGTAATGGGTACCAGTGCTGTCGAGGCCAATCTGGAGCTATCAGAATCATCCTTGGCTTGTCCTGTCTGACCTTCAGAAGTACCTTTGGGAGGAGAGGCAGAGGTGGAAAGGCATACACATGAAGATTTTTCCAACTGAAAGAAAGAGCATCCACTTTCCAAGCTGTGGGATGAAACCGCTTTGTGCAAAACTTTGGCAGCTGGTGGTTTAGTGGAGAAGCGAACAGATCTATGTCTGGAGTTCCCCAGGACACTGTCAATTTCTGAAATACATGAAGATCCAGTTTCCACTCGTGGGGATCCATGATTTGTCTGCTTAACACATCTGCTAAGGAGTTCTGTGCTCCTGGCAGAAACCTTGCCTGAAGACTTAGTTGTAAACTGAGAGCAGTCTCCCACAAAATCATTGCTTGCCTGCATAGAGGATAAGAATGTGTTCCCCCTTGCTTGTTGATGTACCACATGACAGTTGTGTTGTCTGTTAGAATCAACACCTGCCCTGGAAGAAGTAAGTCTGACAGGCCACTTGTCTTGTATCCACTTTCCATTTAGATGAGCTCCCCAAGCTTTGTCTGAGGCATCTGTTGTTAAAATTTGACTCGCCTCTGGCCGGGTCACAGAGAGTCCCTTGTTTAGGTGACATTCCTGAGCCCACCACAAAAATTCCTTTTGAATGCAAGGTATTATTTGAATGACAGTGTCCAGATGTTGGCAGTGCTGTGTCCATACATTTTTGAGATACCATTGCAACTTCCTCATATGCAGTTTGGCATTGGGAAGCACCAGAATACAAGATGCCATGAACCCTAAGGCTTGAAGGACTGTCCTTGCAGTCAGCCCGGACTGAAGAGATAGATGATGGAAGTAAAGGGAAAGATTCTTTTGTTTGTCCGGGGTTAGAAAGGCCATCTGGGATGCTGTATTCAGTCTTACTCCCAGAAAGCACATGTCTTGAGAGGGTACTAAACTGGACTTTATTTCGTTCACAGAATACCCCAGGCATCTTAGCACTGCTATCACATACTCCAAATGACGAAGAAGCTCGTCCCTTCCTTGAGCCAGAATCAGGCAATCGTCCAAATAAGGATAGATTTGTATTCCTTTCAGCCTGAAGAATGCTATCACTGGAGCCAGAACTTTTGTAAATACTCTGGGCAGTAGATAAGCCAAAGGGCAATGCAGAGAACTGATAGTGAGAAGTCCCAGTCCAAAACGCAGATACTTCCTGCAACTTAGCCTGATAGGAACATGAAGGTAAGCCTCCTTGAGATCCAAAGTTACCATCCAGTGATCCTTGCCCAGTAGAGGTAAAAGCTGTTGTAACGTCAACATTTTGAACTTGGGAATGTCCAGATAAGTGATGAGGATAGATAAATCCAAAATCGGTCTCCACGTGTTCCCCTTTTTTGGCACAAGGAACAGGCGAGAATAAAATCCTAGGCCCCTTTCTGGCATAGGAACCGGCTGTATGGCCCCTATTTGGAGTAACAGAGAAATTTGCTTGTGAGCCTCTATTCTTTGTTGAGGAGGAATGTCTGGCATGCCTTTGAAAGGAGGCAAGGTATGGAAATAAAACCTGTAACCGTGATGTATGATATCCAGTACCCATTTGTCTTGGGTAATCAAACTCCAATTTTCTTTCAAAAGTGCCAACCTTCCTCCCAAAGGTGCTGCCAGGCGAGAAGGTTCTGGCAGCTGAAAAGGTAGGTCACTGGGTCTGTTTACGAAAGGACTGACCCCTGCCCTCACCCGAAGACTGTGCAGGAGAACTCCCTGTCCTAGGCCTGAAAGAGCCCTGACCTCTGCCCCTGCCACGTCTAGATCTACCCCTAGACTGGGAATCATAAGAAGGATATGTCCACCCTTTAGTAGGCCAATTTCTACTAAACTTTGGAGGCTGAACCTGCAAAAAATCTTTAACAGTCTGCATAGACTTAGCCTTGTCTTCCATTTTCTTTAAAACTGCCTCAACAGGAGAACCAAACAAGACATCAGATTGCAAAGGGCATCCAAAATCCTAGTTTTAACATGGTCAGATAAATTTTGATCCCTCAGCCAGGCATGCCTGCGAAGAACTGACCCAGTGGCAGCCACCCTAGACGAGGCCTGTACAGCATCAAAACCACATTGCAAAGAATGCTTACCCACCTGTTCAGAAACATGCACTAAATCTTGTAACTCTTTACAATCAATACCTTCCGCCAGAGCATCCACCTTAGATTTCAACTGTGAAAGGAGATAATTTTGATATTTCAACATGTGAAACTGGCAATTCAAAGCTCTCATGGCTAGAGTGGAAGAAGTATAAACTTTCTTTCCCCATCTATCCAAGGCCCTGGCCTCTTTATCTGCAGGAACCGGATTCTTGACAACAGAAGCCTTAACACCCTTAGGCCCCTGGCTAACAGTTTCTGGGTCTGCCCTAGGACTCTTAAAAGATACTTATGAGCTTCAGGCACCCTGTAATACCTATCCGGTTTAACAGGAGCAGGAGGCAAAGAATCAGGATTAAGCGAAGCCTCTGCAAACACATCTTCCACTACATTCAGAACAGGAGGTATAGCTAAAGGCCTATGCTGGGGTAGAAGCAAAAATTCCCTAAGGCCTTTCCTGGGATCAGAGGAAACCCGACCTTCCCAATTAAAAAGCTCTCTCATGGGGTGCAGGGTCTCTGAAAAGAAAAATCCTCAGGAGGAGAAGCAGAAGGAGTAGAATCATCCACATCAGAATCAGAATAATGAGAATACTCCTGCAAGTCTTCAGTCAAGACTCAGACACATCCAAGCCTGCTCATAATCCCCCAACACAGGTTCCATCCTAGGCCTCTTATCAGGAGGGGGCATAGAGCCTCTAATTAAAGTAATTAAATCTTCTGCCATTTTAAGCATGTGCTTTTGGGCACAGAACCTGAAGAACTAGGAGTGACACCCACAGAAGCAAAACTAGACCTGCCTCTAGGGAAGCCTTGGAAGCAGAAAGAGAGGGCCTAGACACCTTAGGAAGGGAGGGAGTACAGTTACCTGAGAAGCCCCTACAGCCTGACCTGCCTCCTGGGAGGCCACATCCTGTAAAACACAGTCTCTCCCTGGGACTCCATAGAGGCCTCTGTCGGAACCACCGGTTCCACTGACGCTCTAAAGAACCGGCGTCCGGTTCGGACGACTCCTCTAACCTAGGTTTAACTGCCTTGTCCTTGCGCTTCTTTGAAGAAGCGGCCGGAGCATCCGACGGCATATTGTAATTGCACCGCTTCCCAAAGACTAACCTGGCACAATCCAACCTACGCTTTATAGTGCGCTTATTAAACCTAGCACAAAAGCGACACCCAACAACGTCGTGCTCAGGTCCCAAACAAGGTATACACAAATTATGGTAATCCCTATGCGGTATCTGTTTCCCACAAGAAATACAGTTATTCACTTTTTCTGACATCCGGTAAACCACTGAGGCAAGAAAAACAAAAATATTCCCCAACGGGGTACTTAACCAACTCTGACTTTGGTCTGAAACTCCGAATTCGAAAAATTTCAGAACGCCGAACGGCACTTGCAACACTGCTTCTGCATCGGACCATGCGGCAAAAAAGACTGAGGATATGACGTCGGTCATGCGCATTTGTACCCTGACGTTCTGATGTCAGTCAAATGCGCCTTGACCGACGTCAGCCTTATACTCTGATATTCGGGCCGACCGAGGGACAGCGGACTACCCAAGTGTTAGGACTGCAGCAATGTGAGATGAAGAACATCAAACTTATCGTCACAACATGTATATCAGATATTTTACACCTCTAAACAGCTCTAAGACTGCTAGGCATGGCAAAAGGAAATGGACACATTGGGGCTTATCTGGTAAGAAAATAATAGTCAAATAAAACAAAGCACATTATCCTGTAACTGCATTTTTAATTTTTTCTTACTCTGACCGGGTTCCTCCCACGACAAGCTGAGCAAAGTTTTTCACTTTTTCTCTAACCACCTGGATTCCACGTTCATCAGAAGCATTTAATTCAAGAACTCTTTGTCGAAAAAGCTCTGGTCTGAAAAAAAAAAATATATATATATATATACAGGTAATTTAGCCAACTCCCTTTAATCAAATATAAATACAGTCACCAGAATCAATGTAAAACATCTTTAATATGTTTGGAGTCATTTTAGCACATTGTTTAAACATTTCTTACATTAAGCTTCACAAAGTTCAAGCTCACATCAAACATGCTATAAAATTTACCATTTACGATACAGAAGTCAACATATTTAAGACCAACAGAAATGTAGCCAAACTACTGACCTCAAGTTAATCTGTCTTAGTCAAGCAAAGTGATAAAAGAAGGTAAGTCAATATGACAAGCACAAAACAAAAGAGAATAAATCAAATGTGGATTGAGAAGAGGACATGGTGGTACAGGCAGAACGCTCTGAAGTACAGCAAAGCAGGCAAAGTGAACACACAGGCAGTTGCATTCAAGAGGTAGTATGCAAGCTTTGGTAGAAAGACATTTTTTGTAGGACATCTAACACAAAAGAGGGAAGACAAAATGCCAGCAAACACAGTAAGGGCACGAAAAGGTAGAACAAGGTAGTAGCATTTCTTTGAGGTGGCTGGTTTGCTGGGAGCTCTTTGGGGTACGAGTCTGCTTTCCTGTGTTTTTGGAGAGAAGACCAAAATCCCAATGCAGGTGAACCCTTTAGCACTCTATGGATTCATGTTGCTTCTGCTCATAAACCCTACAAAAACTTTCTACTACAAGTCACGGTTTTGACTGCTTAAGCTACTGGTAAGGTGTTTTATATAAGATGCATTCTTTTGGGTTTGTTCTGAGTTCCGGATCTGAGTAGGTTAATTCATAATTTGACAGACTAGCTTGCGTATGTTATTTTAATGAGATAAGATTGATATTCACCAGCTTCATGAACTGATGCTTTTCAAAAACAGCCCTGAGTACTGATAGCTAGAAGAAATCTTGACTGAAAATTCATCTTTTGTTCCCTTAATTCACCAGTGGTACTATAACTTAACCTTTACAGAGTTCACAGCTAGGAGGGTCAGACAGATATGTAAAAGATTACAAAGATGAATATGTTCAGTATACTGTGGTATTTAGTAGAATGAGTCAGTAACAGTTTTCTCCTAGGCCAGATGGGCAAGTTTTCTTTAAACATACATTGTTTTTAAAAAATATGTTTTTTGGCTTCTTTGGCAAGGATGACCATCTTCAGGGATTCCTGCCTCCACCCCAAACTCACTGGTTTATCCCCTATACTGGGACTGCCAACACGGCTAGGGCTAAAAGAGCAAGTATATCATGCAGAGAAGATTAAAGGATCCCAACCCTGCATCATCTGCTCCTGACATTATTTTTTTTATTCTTCTCTGGGTTCTCTAAACTTCACCAAGTAGAAATGCATCCAATGATGTATACATGCACTAATGACCATATGTGCGCTCCTAAGGCGTTACCATCCACCCACACTTTTATGTAGTGCATGGCACTAATGCTACTCTCCAGTCTTCACTAGAAATGAGAATTGCACAGTAAAAACCTATGCCCTTCCCCTGGGGAGGATGATCTGGTTGTAGGCTGCTCAAGCCTACTTCCCAAGTAATTCATTTGTGGGTTGCCAGCATCACAGGAAGATACAATGACTACAGCACAGGGGCAGGGTAATATTTTAGCTCCTTTCACATGCACAAAAGTACCTGTTGAGAACTTGGCATTATTATAATAGAGGGATGTTGCACAGTTAACATTTTCACTTTGCCACATAGGTTTCCTATTTTTATTGCATACATGTTACCTAGTCACCTCATGCTAAATGTTGATTCAGAAATATGTTTTGATGTATACAAAGTCACACAGAATGAAGTTTACAACAATATAGTGTAGTGGGATGGCTACAATACAGATTGATAAAACGCTCAGACAAATTTGCACAAAGTGTGCTTATGTACATAAAAAGTTTTTACAGAGGGATTTTCTCTCCCTGCTGCATCCCCTCCCCACAAGAAAATATACTAACTTTACTGCCTCAGATACAGCAAAACTAAGTGTTTCATTAATCTCCAAGGTAGTTTGTTTTCAGAATTTAGTATATTAATTGTAACAAGTTGTTTTCAGAATTTAGTATATTAATTGTAACAAGTTAACATTGTGATGATTCCCTCCTCCAGAAATGCATGATGGTTGGTGTAATGGTTAAGGAGTTTACCTTACAAACACAAGGTGCAGGGCTTGACTCTTGCATGGGGTAACTGGCTAGGCTTAAAATGGCCCAAAAGGGTAGTTAGCCTAGTACTAACCTATGAACCTATGATTACAAGAAACCAAGCACCAAACACGCAACTACCTGCACAAAAACAATAAAAATGGCACATGCTCAAGAATTATGGCAAACTTCATATAATTTATGTTGTCAAATATGTATTCATATCTTTGTTGATCTAGATTTTAAAACACTCAAAATAAAAAGGGAATCATTAATGCCAGGTTCCTTAGTTGCATTTATCCTTAACTGCCAAATCATTTCCTTATATTGAATCATATTTTCACAATCATCCCCTTTCACCACCTTGTCTATTGCAAAAAAAAATTCTTACACTGTAGTGAATGTTTATATACAGCATTAGAAACCTTTTTACATCCTATACATGCTCCTATATCTGATTCTTCAGCCATCTCACAGTCTTTCCCACATAAAATGCTGGCAAGAACTGCAAACTGCTGAATGCAGCATATATGCAGTGTTACAATTATAATGACCTGGGTAAGTCATAGTCTTGTCGTACCCTGTTACGGAAACATGTGGCCTGTCATTGATAAACTTATAATATATACACACACCTCATTTCTACATCATAGATTTTAACCTTTTACATATTAACATCTTTTTATGTTTTTACCCCTACTGTATGTTATTTGAGAGGCATTACTGAATTTAATTCTCATACCATAAGTAAAAAGTAATTCCAAGCCTTTTTAATGCAGTGGCAAATGGAGCATCACCAATGTAGGGAATAACCACAGAAACTCATCTATTTCAGTTTGATCAATCTGCTCATCTTGCAAAATGGGGATACAGTATATCTACTACATCTACTAGAATTTCTTTTTTTTTTTTTTTTTTTAATTTCATTCAACAATTTCAAAGGACAGTCCCTCTCTTTAAACATGTCTATAAACGTTTCCAGTTCTTCCAGAAACAAATGTCGCTTGCTAATCAACCTTGACAGATGAACCATCTATCCTTTCACAATTCCCATTTCCTGAAAAAAAAAAAAAGATGACAACTCTTATAATGCAAGAAAGAATTAGACTATGTAATCTTAAAATGGACAGATGATTGAAATTTTCCATTTTCCTGGATCTTAACAAAATGTCCAAATAGTCTATCTTTTCAAAATTCCATTTACAGCTAAACTAAAAAAAAAATGTAGCAGTGTTCCCAAATATTCAATAAATATAAATTCTAATGCCCCCTCCATAAAACTAATGTCATCCGAAAACCTAAAGTAGGAAATTTTCTCAAAAAATGGAGATGAAAATGCATACTGTTTATCCCATTCAGCTAACACTTCTTCTTCTTTCGGCTTTTCCCAGTTAGGGGTCGCAACAGCGGATCATCTGTCCGCTCATGATTGGCAGTGGAGTTTTACGGTGTTGAGTTGCCAGCCAGGCGCCCAACCTTCCCCAGAAGGCATACACACACACACACACACACACACACACACACACACACACACACACACACACACACACACACACACACACACCTAGGGCCAATTTAGAGTGTCTAATCCACCTACTGCATGCCTTTGGGATGTGGGAGGAAACCGGAGCACCCGGAGGAAACCCACACGACCACAGGGAGGACATGCAGACTCCGCACAGAAGGAACCCCAGCCGAGAATCAAACTGGAGAACCTCTTGCTGTGAGGCGGCAACGCTAACCGCTGCAAAACCGTGGCCGCCCTCCTATTCAGCTAACACTAAATTTGTATATATATGGGGCACATCTTGCTCCCACAGAAACACCAAAACCCTGGCAAAAATAGTCCCCCTCAAAAAAAGACAAAATTATTGGCATTACCATTTTCATAAAGTCCACCAGTATCTTAATTTATATAAAGTGGAATTTTGTTTAAAATAGAAATACTGCAGTCCTATTTCATGAAAGATGAAAGAAAAATTATCAATGGCAACAAAAATAATATTCTAATGATATTGTATACCATTTAAAACCTGTAAAAGATATCACGAGCATGTAAAATGTGAACTTTACAATTCAACACATCTTTGCAATGAAAATCTATATAACTGCAAGAGGTTGCATCTTTGATCCCCTGCCACTACAATGGGCCTTAAAGGTTGCTTTTCAGTATGTCAAAAATAGAAGGTATGTATGGTTTATGCACAAATAAATAACTGAACTCCTGCTCTGAAATACATCCTTGACTAAACATATCAAACAGAAAGTAATCTATCCTGGCATAGGCTGTATTTATTTCATATTTTTAAAGCTGTCTCATATGTAGTAACATTATTCAAGATTTCAAACATTTTGATAAAATGCTACCTTGTCAGGTTTCATCACCTTTTTTGTGTTTTTTAAACATTTTTGTTAGACAGTAAATCTTTAACATACATCTTTTTGACTAGTGTGATATTATCAAGCGTAGGGTTCTTTCCCCTCTTTAGCTCTGAACTCACCTTCACGGACTTTTTCAAAAGTATTCACAAGTATGGGCCTATGTGAGAGCTACTCGAGCACCACCAGGTACTTCAGCAAAACACAACCAAAGAAGAAAGAAGCAGCAATACTATATGCATAGATGTGTAAAACTCCAGAATGGTGGACATTAGGCTCAGCATCCCATTAGATGCAACAGAGACAAAGACTGGTGAAATGATGACAGAAGCCATAGTTCCTTCCAAATAATCAACCAAAATAGACAGCAAAGCAATGTTATGGGTTTAGGTTGAACAATCAGCAATGCAGCATGCCGCAGGAAAGCCCAGGCAGCCAAATGAAGAGGGTCTATATCAGAACATCTAAGTGTCAGAACTTCGAATGTTCTAATATCGAACCCAATTCAGCGAACACTGACAACATTGAACATTCAGAACAGCAAATTTTTTCCTAGGGAAAAAATTCGCTGTTCCGAAACATACACACAACACAAGCACACCAAACAACAATCCACACACATGCACCTAAAATCTTACATCTAACCCTACACTAAACTGTACATACACCACTAACTATCCACTTACCTTAACCCAAACCCTAACCCTAAGGTCCATCACTATTGCACACTCACCTCACCCGCGCCCTAACCTTAACTCACCTACCCCGCCCTAACCCTCACGTCCACACAATCGCACCCGACCCGTAACATTCCATCACAGTGCTGAAAATAGCGAAGCGACAGAAACGGACAACCAAATTCTTTTCCTGGGAAAATATTCGGTTTTCTGCAGCTTCGCTATTTTCAGCGTTTGCTGAATAGGGTTCGATATTAGAACACTCAATGTTCTGAAACATCGATGTTCTAATATACACCCAATGAAGATGCCTGGAAACTGGCATTTGGCTGTTGTGCAGCTAGTAAAACTTTGAGACCTTGGCTGGATCCCAAAACTGATAGCCCACTGTCCATCTCCCAACTGATCAAAAAAAAAAAAAAAAAAAGATGGGGGCTGGCTACAGTCCTGGGATAAGGCAAACTGAAGACTCATCAGGATAAATGACCATTATCACAGGCCATGGCAGGATGTGCCAAATTGTTTCAGCAAAACTCAGACCACTCATTCACCACATGCATGCTTCAGAAGAGACTTAAAGAAGAGCACAGTGCATTTTCTAGAAAGACAAGCATGGCAGGCTATCATGGGGGTTTGGAGGAGGCTAGGAACACAGGGGTCACACTGTTAGTAAAAGAGATGGAATTCAAATACAGGAGGAGATTAAAAATAAACAGAGTCCACTACCTGGAAGCTCTCCTCACCTTGGAGAATTGCTGACATCTGTGCAGTTACTGAAACATGGCTCAAAGCCACAGAAAGCACTCCAGCAGCGCATGGCAAAGCCTTTCATATATTCTGACCACCCACTGAACATGAAAGAGCAAAAGTCAGAGGTGTATGTATCTACATAAAGGATAAGCACATTCAAGGCTGGCCAAACAATACGACATGCATCAACTACTCCACCAGGATACCCATACATAATATCTAAAGTTATTACAATTGCTCACCAATTAGGAGGCATTAACTACCACTAATATGCAGGCCTAAAGATTTCTTGAATTTGTAAATTCAAATGTCCTAGAGCAGCTAGTCTGCATACCCACTAGGGGAACAAATATCCTAGATCAAGTACTCACAAATATGGAGTGCTGCACCCTCACTAGCATGAGTGTCCTCATTTTTAAGATCAGATCACAAACGGTCCCCCTTGAAGTAAAGGTAAAACTAGTCCCCCCACTTAACCCCAAAAACCTAACTTCTCTAAGGTAAATTACCCCCTATTAAGAGATGCCATAGCTAGTTTCCAAGCTCCCCCAAACCCAAAAAACACAGAAACATATTCAGAGGCATAGACAACAGCCCTGTATGACCATATAAATAACTGCATAGAAATGCCAGTACCAGATCGAAATAAACAAAGGTTAAATCACAAACACAAGCAACTCTGGTGGACCCCTGGTATTAACAGGTTGTACAACAAAAGAAAGAAAATCCTGTTGAGAAATGAGAGAGACTATGCACAACAGTGCAAAATGTCCCTCAATCTAAACACTTGAATCAGGGAGCTAGTCAAGTCTCAAAGTAGACAGAGTTTAAAAAAAAAAAAAAAAATTTTTGCCTTCAAAGCTAAGGATAACTGAATGTCCACAACCTTAAGGGCACACCCAATAACGTGAGGAATTAGTTGTAGACGGCATCATTTATACTCGGCCAGAAGATGTGTAAATCTGCTGCCTGACAAATTTGGCTTAAATTTCAGCTCCTATCACCCCAGTTCTCGCCTACGGAATACCCTCCACCACTCGACTGCCAATTATCACCAAAGAACAAGTTGCCACTGCGGTCTCTAAAGCTAGACAAACGGCTTCAACAGGGCCTGATGATACAACAGGTTGTCTTAAACAGCTTAAATCAGGACTTATCAGGCCCATTAGAATCTCTATTTAACCACAACCTCCAAACTGGCTTTGTCCCAGTAGCGTGGAGGACAGCACCAGTCATCCTTCTGTATAATGGGGACCATCTACTGACCCAGGAAATTTCATTCCCAGAAGTTTGACTAATCTTATATGTAATGCTATCGAAAGAATAATCATGGACCTGATAAATAATGACATAAGAAACCTCTAAAAACTGGACCAGACCCAATTTGGCTTTGTAAAGGGCAGATCATGCCTACTGAATTAGGTGGATTTCTTTGAGAAAGTCACCTACCTCGACCTGGCCAAGACACGACACAGTTCCACACTCAAGTATTATAAATACTCTCTCAAAACTGGGCATAAATTCCTACGTCACCAGATGGATAGCCAATTGGCTCACAGACAGGACACGTGGTTAAAGTGGGAAAATCCATATCCAGCAAAAGGTAAGTTACTAGTGGTGTGCTACAGGGCTCAGTGCTGGGACTACTCTTTGGAATATACTTCTGTGAAGTCAAGGCTAATGAGGAAGGCCTCTGGCTGCCTTTGCCAACAACTGCAAGCTGGGGATAATCAATGAATCACCCAATGATGTAGATATCCTTCAGGAGGGTCTAGTTCAAACAAATGATTGGTGCCAGAAGCATCCCTTAAAACTAAATGCAAAAAAAATGCATTTTCATACACTTTGGGAAGTCAAACACCCCTGCAAATTACAACATCAATATGAGTAGACTCAGAGAGATTCATATTGGTGGCATTAGATTCCAAAAAGGCAATAGACAATGTTAGCTGGAAGTTTGTTAGAGAGAGCCTAATGGAATTTGAATTTTCCTGGGAATACACAGATGTCATTGGGTTCAGAGGCAGTTGTAAAATGTGCAGAAAGTCTGAATGACAAAATGAATATTACAAGAGGTACAAGGCAGGGCTCCAAATCCCCAGTATTGTTTGCGACCTACTCAGAAAGTACAGTTGTGTACACTTACCATAAATGTAGATGTTTGAGTGTATTCACTGTTGCAGTCATTACATATGGGTTATCTGCTTGCAGGTAGCCCTCAGTCAGCCTGATTAACAAAGTCTTGGATCCTGCGTCAGTTGCTGTCCCTTCTTCCATGATGTCAGGTCGTCAGGGGTATAAAACATGCAGCCGAAGCCATTACATCAGTTTTTCTTGCCCCAGATGACAGGTGCCCCCCTAATGGGAAGCAATTAAAGGTAAAAGTACAAAGATATACCTCCAACAAAAATGCAAATACACCAAAAAAGCTTTTAAGCATAGTAAAAAAAAGTAGAGGTATAGCCAAAAGAAATTAGGGGCTGGAGGGATGGTAACCAGGACTGAAACAGTGAATACACTCAAACATCTACATTTATGGTAAGTGTACACAACTGTACTATGTTCTTCGCGTTTCACTGTTTTAGTCATTACATTTGGGTAGATTCCCAAACCTATAGTTGGGAGGAGGAATTTAGATAGCATCAGGGCCAGCTATAAGGCCCTGCAAGACTGCAGTGGCAGAGCCAGCTCTGGATTTACAGAAAATTGGCAAATGATAATGTTTGGTGAAAGTATGTACAGAACTCCAGGTAGCAGCTTCTAGGATGCCCCTGGTAGTGACGCCTCTGAGAAAGGCTGTAGAGGTAGATGCATTCCTAGTAGAGTGAGGTCTGATCCCCTGGGTGATAGGTTTTCTATGGTGCTTACAGCAGAAATGAATGCAATGGCTTATCCATTTAGAAATAGTTTGCTTTGAAATAGCCTTCCCCTCTGCCCCTGCAGCAAATGCCACCAGCAGTTGTTCAGATTTCCTTTGAGGTTTAGTCCTGTCCAAGTAGAATCTAAGTTGTCTGTGCACATCTAAGGAATGCAGTATCCGTTACCCTTTATTCTGTGGATTGGGAAAGAAGGTTGGCAAATGAATGGACTGATTAAGAGCCACACTGGATACCACCTTGGGCATGAAGGATGGATTGGTTCTGAGGGACTCCCTGTCCGCATGAAAGATGATGAAAGGCTCCACTGCCATAAGCCCTGTAATTCAGATACCCTTCTAGCTGAAGTGATTGCTAAAAGGAAAGCTGTTTTCCAAGAAAGAAATATTAAGTCTGCAGTAGCAGCTGGCTCGAAAGGAGGTAGAGTGAGTTTCTCCAAGACAAAGTTAAGGTCCCAGGCTGGGGTTGGAGTTCTCCTGGGTGGTCTCAAATTTTTGGCCCCTCTGAGGAACTGCTTGAGCAGTGGATGAGAGAAGAGGGGAGGTTCTGTGTTATAATGAGCTGAAATGGCTGAGGCGTGGATTTTAATGGAGGAAAAAGACAAGCCCGAAGCATATCAGTTAAGTATTGTAAAATCTGAGGTAAATTGGGCCCTGCTGTGCTCATCCCTTGAGATTGGTTCCAGGCACAGAATCCTTTCCATTTTTCAGCATAACATTTTCTAGTACTAGGCCTCCTTGCCTCTAAAATGATATCCATCACAAGTTTGCTGAGGGATGGTAAAGGAGAGATTAAGTAATTAGCCAGGCTGCAAGGTTCAGTGTTAGAAGCTGAGGGTGCAGAATCTGGTTCTCCTGCTGAGACAGCAGGGAAGGAGTATAAGGCAGGTGCCATGGAGATAACCGTGACACACTGCGCAGGAGGGAGTACCAGTGTTGGCGCGGCCAGTCTGGAGCAATCAAAATCATCCTTGGGTTGTCCTGTTTGATTTTTAGTAGTACTTTGGAGAGCAGAGGGGGGGGGGCATAGACTGATACGTTTTTCCAGCTGAAGGACAGAGCATCCACTTTCCAGGTTTGTTTGTGGGGAGTCCTTGTGCAAAATTTGTCCAATTGGTAGTTCTGGGGAGAAGCACACAGGTCTATATCTGGGCACCCCTATTTGCTTGTCAACATGTTGAAAGTCCTTGGTTCCAGTTTCCACTCGTGTGGGTCTATGAGGTTTCTGCTTAGTCCGTCTGCCAGTGTATTTAATTTTCCTGGCAGGAACTGAGCTTGTAGATGCACTTGGTAGCTCAAAGCTGTGTTCCACGATGCCACGGCTAGTCTACAGAGGGGGTAAGAATGTGTACCCCCCTGCTTGTTTATGTATCACATAACAGTGGTGTTGTCCGTCTTTACCATTAGTTGTCCTGGAAGAATGTGGTCCTTGAAGGCTGTCAGAGCATTCTGTACAGCTAACATTTCTTTTTGATTGATATGCAGGTGCATTTGTCTTGGGTTCCATTTGCCCTGAATGCACTTCCCTGCCAGGTGAGCCCCCCATGCATAGTATGATGCGTCTGTTGTTAGGGTTTGGGTGGCAGGGGGTGGTGTGAAAGGTAGTCCCTTGTTTTGGTAGCAGGCCTCTGCCCACCAAAGGAACTCTAGGCATAGGCAAGGTATGATAGGAATCATTGTTTCTAGGTCTGAGAATGTTGACACCATAGGCTTTTTAAATAGCACTGTAGTTTCCTCATATGCAGTCTTGCATATGGAATTAGAAGAATGCAGGAGGCCATGAACCCTAAGGCTTGCAGTATCTATCTGTCTTGCAGATAGCAAGGTTTTTGTTGCCAATTGTTTGAAGTAGGTTGTCAAATAAATGTGTTTCTCTGGCGTGTGGTAAGCCATCTGGGAAGTTGTATTCAAGCTTGCTCCCAGAATATAATTTGACAGGGTACCAGGTGCAATTTCTTTTCGTTTATGGTGTACCCCAGACAAGTTAGAACCCTTTGTACAAAGGCCAGATGATTCAAAAGTATGTCCTGGCTTTCTGCCTGAATTAGACAATCATCCAGGTATGGGTATATTTGAATATTTCTTTGCCTGCAAAATGCAATAACTGAAGCTAGGCACTTTGTGAATACCCTGGGCGCAGTAGATAAGCCAAAGTGCAATGCAGAGAAAGTACAGTTTTGTACCTACCATAAATGTAGATGTTCGAGTGCTAATACAGCTGCAGTCATAACAGATGGGTTCTCCTGCCGTCAGGCGGGTCCTCGGTCGGCCGAATTCCAAAGTCTAGGTCCGGCGTCGGTTGTCGTCGCTTCTTCCCTGACGTCAGTGCGACAGGGGTATAAAAGAACCAGCCAACGCCATTTTCTTCAGTTTTTCTTGCCCCAGATGTCAGGTGCCCCCAGAAGGAAGGCAATACATAAATTTATGTAATAATGCAATGCAATATAATCAAAAAACAGTAGTTGCAAGCAAATACACCATAAATGAATACCCCAATCAGGTTGTATGAGGAGGTGTTAGCCAACAGGCCTGTCCCAAGAGGGGAAGGAGGGAGGGAAACCTGGACTGCAGCTGTATTAGCACTTGAACATCTTCATTTATGGTAGGTACAAAACTGTACTATGTTCATCGTGCATACAGCTGCAGTCATAACAGATGGGTAGAATCCCAAAGCTAAAAAGGGGTGGTAGGCACTAGGTGGAACTAGGAGGAGCCAGGATGCCCTGCAAGACTGTAGTGGCAAAGCCTGCTCTAGTTTTGGAGTATAATGGTAGGTGACAGTGCTTGGAGAAGGTATACACAGAACTCCAAGTGGCTGCTTCCAAAATATCTTTGGTAGGAACCCCTCTGAGGAAAGCTGCAGATGTAGCTGTGGCCCTTGTGGAGTGAGATCTGATGCCTGCAGGTACAGTTTTACCATGAAAAGAGTAACAAAAGCGTATGCAGTGGGCTATCCATTTTGAGATTGTCTCTTTGGAAATTGGCTTCCCTTGAGCTCCTGTAGCATAGGACACAAAGAGTTGTTCTGATTTTCTGAAAGGCTTTGTTCTGTCCACATAACAACGCAGCTGTCTGTGGATGTCCAAAGAATGTAGTAGTCTCTCCCCTTTGTTTTGAGGATTAGGGTAAAAGGTAGGTAAAGTGGATAGCCTGATTCAAAGCTACCCTGGATACAACCTTTGGCATAAAGGACGGATTGGTTCGTAAGGAAACTCTGTCCTGATGGAAAATGATGAAAGGCTGCACAGCCATGAGGGCTTGTAGTTCCGATACCCTGCGAGCTGAGGTGATAGCCAGAAGGAAGGCTGTTTTCCAGGACAAATATTGCAAATCTGTTGAGGCAGCTGGCTCAAAAGGAGGCAAGGTCAGCTCTTCTAGAATGAAATTGAGGTCCCAAGCAGGTATTGGTTGTTTCCTTGGGGGTTTTATATTCTTAGCCCCTCTGAGGAACTGTCTTAAGAGGGGGTGAGAGAATAAAGGAGGATCAGTGTTGTATTCTGCAGAAATGGCTGAGGCATGGATTTTGATGGAGGAAAATGAAAGTCCACTGCTTAGCAGCTCAGCTAGATACTGTAATATTTGAGGTAAATTCAGTATTCCAGGATTCTGGCCCTTTTTCTCATTCCAGGCACAAAACCGTTTCCATTTTGCGGAGTAAGCTTTTCTAGAATGCCTTCTGGCCTCCAAAATGACATCCTGCACCTCCTTGGAGAGTAGGGTCTGTTGTGAAGTTAGGGAATCTTCCATGCGGCCAGATTGAGTGTTTTCAGCTGACTGTGAAGAGTTTTGAAGCTGTGCTAAGTCAGAAGAAGAGGCATTAGAGGTAGGGTCCATGGTGGGGAATGCGTCAGGCTCCTCAGGAGTGGGTACCAGTGCTGTCTTGGCCAGTCTGGAGCAATGAGAATCATCTTTGGTCTGTCTGCTCTGGTTTTTAATAGAACTTTGGGCAGCAGAGGAAGAGGTGGAAAGGCATAAACTGTCATTGTTGTCCAAGTGAAAGAGAGAGCGTCCACTCCCCAGGCCTGTGGATGAAAAGTCCTTGAGCAGAATTTTGTCAATTGGTGATTTTTGTGGGAGGCAGAGAGATCTATGTCTGGCCTTCCCCATGCTTGAATTATCTCTGTAAAAACTTGAGGATGCAACTTCCATTCGTGTGGATCTGTCATATTTCTGCTTAGGTTGTCTGCCAGCGTGTTTTCCTTGCCTGGGAAGTACTGTGCTTGAAGTTCGATTTGTAATTCCAGAGCCATGTTCTAAAGTGACATGGCCAGCCTGCATAGGGGGTATGAATGGGTTCCTCCCAGTTTGTTTATGTACCACATTACTGTGGTGTTGTCTGTCCTTATCAATAGTTGACCTGGATGCAGAAGGTCTTTGAAAGCTATAATAGCATTTATTACTACTAGCATTTCCTTTTGATTGATGTGTAGGTGCTTTTCTTTTTGGGACCATTTGCCCTGAATGCACCGATCTGTCATGTGCGCCCCCCAGGCGTAGTCCGAGGCGTCTGTTGTGATGACTTGATTTGCTTGAGGCTTGCAGAATGGGAGACCTGTGTTTCTTTGGCATGCTTGAGCCCACCACAGAAATTCCTTTTGAAGACATGGAATCAGTGGTATTATTGTTTCCAAACTGTGGCTGTGTTGAGACCATAGGTTTTTCAGGTACCATTGAAGTTTCCTCATATGCAGCTTTGCACATGGGATTAGTAGGATGCAATATGCCATGAATCCCAGAGCCTGCAGGATTTTCCTTGCAGTCAGCCTGGTGAAATTTGCTAGTTTTCTGAAGTATTGAGTTAGTTGCCCCTGTTTCTCTGGCGTGAGGTAGGCCATCTGGGTGTTTGTGTCCAAGTTGGTACCCAGGAAAATTATTGTTTGAGAGGGTATTAGCCTTGATTTCTTTTTGTTGACTGGGTATCCCAGAGAATTCAACAACATTATTACAAAAGCCAGATGTTTCAGAAGTATGTGCTTGCTATCCGCTTGGATCAGGCAGTCGTCCAAATATGGGTATATTTGTATACCTTGAAGTCTGCAGTAGGCAATTACGGATGCCAGGCATTTCGTGAATACTCTGAGCGCAGTAGATAAGCCAAAGGGCAATGCAGAGAATTGATAATGGGTTGAACCTGCAAGAAATCTGAGGTATCTTCTGCAATCTTGTCTGATTGGGACATGCAGGTATGCCTCCTTGAGGTCCAATGTTACCAGCCAAGACTCCTTGCCCAGCATGGGAAGAAGCTGCTGTAATGTGAGCATCTTGAATTTTGGCACGAGTAAAAATGTGTTTAGGATGTATAGGTCCAAAATAGGTCTCCAATCTTTTCCCTTCCTTGGTACCAGGAATAGTCTGGAATAAAAACCTTGACCTTGTTCTTGTGTAGGTACCTCTTGAATAGCTTTCATGTCCATGAGATCTGAAATTTGTCTTTGTGCCTCTGCCCTTTGATTGTGTGGCAGGTTTGGCATGCCTCTCATTTTTGGAAGGGTGTGAAAATGGAATCTGTAGCCTCTGTTTATAATGTCCAGGATCCATTTGTCTTTTGTGACAATATGCCAATTTTTCGAAAATGCCAGTTTTCCGCCTAAAGGTGCTGCCATTTGAGCCTTGCTTGGCATGCAAAGGGGAAAGTCATTGGGTTTGCTTTCTGAATGGCTGTGAACTATCCTCACCACCTCTTTCTGTAGGAGCTTGCCATTGTCTGCCTCTAAACGATCCTTGAGATTGCCCTCTGCCCCTCGGGCGTCTGTATCTACCTCTTTGGGGTCTATCCGGGCTGGAAAGGACAAATTTTTGGAAGGCCAATTTCTACTGAAACGTGGAGGTTGTACCTCTAGGAAATCTTTCACTGTTTGCATTGATTTAGCCTTTTCCTCCATTTTCTTTAATACCTCCTCAGCTTTAACACCAAATAATACATCTTTTTGTAGAGGGGCATCTAGTAATTTAGCTTTGACATGATCTGGTAAGGTTTGCTCCTTGAGCCAGGCATGTCTACGTATGACTGATCCTGTAACAGCAGCTCTACATGAGGCCTCTAGAGCATCAAAACCACATTGCAAGGTATGTTTACCCACTTGTTCTGCACTATGCATCAAATCCTGCAACTCCTTCAAGTCTGGTTGTTCAGGTTGTGACATTTTGCTTCTCAACTGTGACAACAGAAACTGTTGGTACTTTAACATATGGAACTGGCAGTTTAATGCCCTCATGGTTAAGGTGGCCGAGGTGTATACCTTTTTTCCCACCTTTCTAAAGCTCTGGAATCTCTCTCTGAAGGTAATGGATTTTTAGCAGTGGAGGCCTTAATTCCCTTGGGGTCGGTAAGATAGTTTCTGGGTCAGCCGCATGGCTTTTGTATAAGAATTGGTGTGAGTCAGGAACCCGGTAGTACCTGTCAGGCTTGACTGGGGCTGGAGGTAAAGAGTCTGGGTTAAGGCAGGCCTCCGAATACACATCATCTAGAATGTCTAAGACAGGAGGAATAGCCAGAGGCCTGTGCTGAGGGAGCAAGAGAAAATCCCTAAGCCTTTTCTTGGAGTCTGAGTACTCTTGGCCTTCCCAGTGGAAGTGTTCCCTCAAGGTATGCAAGGTTTCCCCAAAAGAGTAATCCTCAGGGGGGGAGACAGAGGGAATGGACTCCTCTGCATCAGAATCTTCAAAAGGGGAGTATGAATGTTCCTGGTCATCAGAGTGCTCTGAAATAATGGAGGCCTGGTCCGAGGAGGGGGATTCTTCCTCCACTCTGGGCCTTTTGTCCGGGGGGGGGTTGAGAACCCCTGATAAGAGTAATCAAATCCTCAGCCATTTTGAGCATCTGCTTTTTAGGCATGGGGCCTGGAGAAGGGCCCTGTGGAGCTTGTCTCTTAGAATGCATGGCTGCTTTAGACTTAGTGAAAGCCTTGATGGAAAAAGAAGAGGAAGGCCTGAAGACACCTTGAGAGGTGGCAGACCTGTCTAAACTCTGAGTTTCACCGCCTAGAGTGGCTTCGGTATCGGTAGTCGGGGTGTGGGCCGAGGAGCCTGCAACCTCGGGTACAGTAGACACCGCCAATGAAGTGTTGTCGGTAGTCAGGGGCTGCGTAGGCGCCTCACTGAGAACCGGACCACCTGTAGTCGGCTTTGGCGTGGTGTCGGTAGAAGCCGCGGACCTCGTATGTCGGTCCTTATCTTTCAGTCTTTTACTCAAAACTGGAGTCGGAGTATCCGACGACATAATGTAATTAAATTTTTTGCCAAAATAATGTTGGACGAACTCCGCCCGATGCTTAATGGTGCGTCTGTTGAATGTAGCACAAAAATGACTGTCCGAGACGTCATGGTCTGGGCCTAAGCAAGGAATGCAGAGGGAATGAAAATCCTTATGCGGTATTTGCTTCCCACATGAAATACAATTATTAACTTTGTCTGACATCGGTCTGAGGCAAGAAAAGTTTCCCCAACAGGGTACTTAGCTTTCAAGAAGACTTCTGTTGCAAAATATTCGTAATCTCAGGAGCTGGCCGACCGGCACTTGCGAACTGCTTCTGCTTCGGGCACCGCGCGGCAAGAAAGACTGGGGAAAATGGCGTTGGCTGGTTCTTTTATACCCCTGTTGCACTGACGTCAGGGAAGAAGCGACGACAACCGACGCCGGACCTAGACTTTGGAATTCGGCCGACCGAGGACCCGCCTGACGGCAGGAGAACCCATCTGTTATGACTGCAGCTGTATGCACGATGAACATCTGATGGTGCATGTAGCCTGCTTTGAAGTATAGGTATCTTCTGCAAGATTCCCCGATTGGGATGTGCAGGTATGCTTCCTTTAAATCTAGTGTTGCCAACCAGGCATCTTTGCCTAGCATAGGAAGTAATTAGTGAAGAGTCAGCATTTTGAATTTTGGAATCTCCAAAAAAGTGTTTAGAGAGGACAGGTCCAGCATAAGATGCCATGAATTGTCTTTTCTGGGTACCAGGAAAAGTCTCTAGTAGAAACCTTGTCCCTTTTCCTCTGGTACCAGTTGAACAGCCTGCCATGCTTAAGAGAGAAAGTACTTGTTTTTGGGCCTCTACCCACTGATTTGGGGGTAGGTCCGGCCACCCGCTTGGTGTTGGCAACGTGTAGAAGTGAAATATGTATCCCTGGGACACTATATTTAAAACCCATTTGTCCTGGGTAATGAGTTCCCAATTCTTTGCATGAAGAGCAATCTTTCCCCCCAAAGGGGCAGTCAGTTGATAAGTGCTTGGAAATTTTAAAAGGAAGTCACTGAGACAGTTTACCATGGGGGGGGGGTCTTCTTATTCCCAGATTTGGAAGTGGAGGCCCCCCCACTGCTTAGTTCTGTGTGTCCCCATGGGACTGAAACCTGGGGTTTTTGCTGTGTCTGGGTTTGGCTTGAGAAGACCTGGAAGGGGCTGGAAAGGGCCAGTTCTTAGAGGGCCAGTGCCTACTAAATCTAGGAGGCTGAACTTGCAAACAATCTTTAACAGTTTGCATAGATTTAGCTTTATCTTCCATCTTTTAAGAACTTCCTTAGCCTTGTTGCCAAACAGGCGGTCCTGATTTAAAGGAGCATCCAACAATTTAGCTTTAACATGATCAGGCAAAGATTGCTCCTTAAGCCAAGCATGCCTTCTGAGCGCAGACCTAGTAACAGCAGCCCTGCAAGAGGCATCTAGTGAATCAAATCCACATTGCAAAGTATGTTTTCCAACTTGTTCAGCAGAATGCATTAAATCCTGTAATTCTTTATTTTCCACACAGTCAGGAATCAACATCATTTTCTGTTTAAGCAGTCCAATAACATGTTGCTGATACTTTAACATATGAAACTGGCAGTTTAAAGCCCTAAATGCCAAGGATGCAGATGAGCAAACCTTCTTACCCCATCTATCCAGCGCCCTGGAGTCTCTATCAGAAGGGGTAGGATTTTTAGCAGTATAAGCCTTAATGCTCTTGGCCCCCTGTGAAATAGTCTCAGGATCTGCAATAGGATTTTTAAAAAGGAACTTGTGGGACTCGGGGACCCTGTATCTGTCAGGTTTTCTGGGAGCAGGAGGCAGGGAATCAGGGGCCAAACTAGAGTCCGAAAAAGCATAATCAACAATGTCTAGTACAGGAGGAATAGCTAAAGGCCTACGCTGAGGTAGGACAAGGAAATCCCTAAGCCTCTTTTTTGAATCAGAAAAATCCTGGCTTTCCCAGTGGAAATGCTCCCTTAGAGTATGTAAGATTTCCCCAAAAGAAAAATCCTCAGGAAGGGAAGCAGAGGGAATGGAGTCCTCTGCATCAGAATCTTCATAAGTAGATAAGGGCAAATCCAGATCAGAAGAATCAGAAAAAACAGAATCCTGATCAGAAGATTCATAATCAACTTCAGTCCTAGGCCTCTTAGAATGGGGGGGGGGGGTTGGCTACCCCTGATTAGAGTTATTAGATCTTCAGCCATTCTTATTTGTTTTTTAGGCATAGAGGCCTGAGCATGTGGCCTGGGCGTCAGTTTCTTAGGCATGGATCGAGATTTTAGGCCTAAGTAAAGAAGGAAGCGTTGATTTAATATGCACGTCTGTAGGCCTGAATACACCCTCAGAAACTGGTGTCTGCACAGTGGCTCCGGACCCATCCAAGGTAGAGACATCCGCAGGTTCCATAGTTGAAGCATCTCACGGCATACCGGACTCCGAATGGGTCTCAGTAGAGGCCTGCGAATCAAAAGTAGCGAGTATCAGGGACTGCGAAAGCACCTCACTGAGTACCGGCGAACTGGTGACTGGCTTAGGAGAAGCGTCGTCGGCAGTTTTGGACCTCGGCAGCCTGTCTTTGTCTTTATCTTTGCATTTTTTCAGAATCCCGGTAGTCTGATGGCTAACGAACGACATTTCTGGATAATTAATCTGAGAACCGAAATATTTAGAGGCGAAAATATACAGACGACGGATAGTACGCTGATGAAATAACGCACAAAACTGACAGTAAGGTACGTCGTGGTCAGGGCCTAGGCAAGGAATACAGTATGAATGAAAATCTTTATGATGTATTTGCTTTCCACAAGTAATGTGATTATTAACTTTTACTGACATCGGTAAGGAGCAAGAAAAAGTTCCCCCAATGGGGTACTTAGCTTTAGTTGAAGACTTCGGTTCTGAAACTCGAAAACTTCAGGAGTTGGCCGACCGGCACTTGCGAAATGCTTCTGCTTCGGGCACCGCACGGCAAGAAATACTGATGTAATGGCGTCGGCTGCATGTTTTATACCCCTGACGACCTGACGTCATGGAAGAAGGGACAGCAACCGACGCAGGACCCAAGACTGTTAATCAGGCCGACTGAGGGCTACCTGCAAGCAGATAACCCAAATGTAATGACTGCAACAGTGAAACACAAAGAACATCCCCAGGCATAAAAAAAATCTGAACAATGGTAAGAGATATAAACAAAAAAGGACATGAGGAAAAAAATAACACACTCTGCTGAGGATGCCATACTTTATATTAAACAAATCCAGAGAAAGATGGGAAATAATGAAATCTTGGCAAATGCAGTTACCACCAATAGCACAAATAAGAAACTTAAGACGGAAACAGCATCAGAAATCTGAAGGAGGAAAAATAGCCAATTACAATTTGGGGAGCAGATAATGGATGAACAATAAAGGCCTGGTGATTGGCCAAACAGGAGGTCAAACTTAAGGAGAGAGAGTAGTTGAACTATTTGGATTTAGTTTCAGAGCACAAAGAGATTATAAGTTGGGTCCTTGCAAGACTGAATTAAGAGCCTGAGTGATCACAGACAGGGACACAAGGGCAAGGATACTAAGCAAGGAGTATAGGGTGCTAATGGAGAAACACGCAAGGTAAGAAAAAAATCTTACAATTTTAGACTAGTAAAATAAGGGCTGAGGACAGCAAGATACATCACTGGCCACAAGATATACAACAAATTGCAGCGTTTAACAATTTTCACCTGGAAATGACTGCATAAACTTTTTTTTATAAACCAAGTAATTATCTAAGATGCATCGTCAAGCTTTCTGGAGCTGCTGGAGATCTGAAGAGGACAGGACGAGTACTTGGAAGTATATCTTTTTGGAATGAGAGAATTCATCCTTTTAAGCAAGAGCTGATGAGATTATTTTAAAGGATATGAAAGGGAAGTATTCCTTTTACTAAAAGGATATTCCTACTAAAATGAACAGGAAGGGGGAGCCAAGTGTGGTCTTTTTCACATTAATAATGATTACAGCTAAAAGAGCTATTATGGAGTTGTGGAAAACAAGGGAGACCCCTCCCCCCAAAAAAATTAACTGTAGTAAAAAAAGAAGCTATGTAGTCATAACATTCCATCTGTTTTGTTCGTTTTTGATCGATATTGTGTAAATTAAAATGCTTTTCCCAAAAATACTGTGTGTGCAGAAAAGAAAAATATGCAAGGCTGAACAGCAAGTTTTCAAAATAATATACTTGCTTTGTAAGAACAGTTACCTGTTGATATATTAGAAATGTCTAGCATAGATATTAATAACATATAGCTGTGGGCTTATGATGTCCTGTTTATAAAATACGGAAGTATCATTGTTTTTACATTACAGAGACTGTTTCATCTAAAATAACATGAACTTTTGCATATTAGCAACAGAAAGAGACAGCTGCATTACAGGAAAACTTTCCATTTCAAACATACTTCAGCAATGACGTTTGCATCACATGGGCTGTTGCTTCTCAAAAATAATATGGATTTTTGCATATCAGCAGTTTGGAAAGAGACAGCTGCATCACATGGACTTTTTTATATTGAAAACAGCATTTTAGCAATGAAAAAAGGAGACGTTGGAACCACAGGGACAGTTTTATCTTAAAAATAACATGATTTTGTCATAACAGAAATGAGAAAAATAACATGAGCTTTGCATGGTTTAAATTAGCTTTGCATGACGTTTGCATCCAAAATAACATGAGCATTGCATTACAGGGACTTTCCATATATCAAAAATAACAGTGTTTAAAGTATATAAAGTACACAATGCTTGTTTTTCATTCAGTGACATTTTTACTGAGAGTGCATCAGTATCATCATCTGTCTAGCTGTGTTATAATAAGAATTGAAATAGCTCTGAAAGAATTAACTGTTTGGCACGAATTTGTTCTGAGACAAATAAAGTATAACAGATACAGTAGTATGGAGTTTGTCTGGTCACTTTTGGACATTTTCTACAGTTCTTCACTGGCAAGCCTTGACCAGTGGCTGTGACCATATATCTGTTACCAGCAGTTAGTATTACAGAGGGGCCCTACTACTTACTACGTTAGTTCAACAGACTGACAGTTCCAGTCTTTTAACAGAGATACAGTTCCAGTACTTCGTTGGTGGACACAGAGCACCGCCGTGTAAGCTGTCCTGCGTCGGACCACCTCCAATTCATCTGTGGAGAAACACCGTCCTTTTCCAGATTATCTTCAGCCTGATCTCCTGCTTGTCTTCTGCATAAATTACGGTACTTTCTTTATGGTTTTATAACATGGACGCCATATTAGAGACCAGTCTTAAGTGTAGCCATACTGTTAGTATTGATATTAATGAGTCTCCTGATAAGGTTTGGTCATATTTACAGCAATGGTTTCAATCTTCTATATCTGACATGAAATGTAAATCTGGCATTTTTAATGCCCACAAAATAGATAAAAGCTGTATTTGCAAATGGATACATGTTTATTCTCAATACATTACTAAATCAAACATTATGCCAAAAGCTTGTATTTTATGTGATAGCAAATATCCACAAATTTGTCTATTCTGCCATAAAGGTCTAGTATTTAAGACATATAAATCAATATACCCTGTTATTACAAAACAAACAGTTGATTCTGAAGTTACTGCAACTTCTGAAGAGCAACAGATAAAAGCTCCTTCTGCAGTCATGCCTGTGTCTGATATGGTGCAGTCAGTTACTGATTTTTTAGCATGTATACAAAGTTTAGAAAAATTTGATCTTATTACTATGTATGCAGACTTCTCTATAGAATGCAATACATTACAGGATACTATAACTGATTCTACTCAGCTGAAAAATGCTTTAAACAGAATTCAGGATGATTATAAACAAAAACTTGTAAAATCACAAGATGAGCATCTTGATTTAATTCTGGCTGTCACTAAGCTGTTAAGTGACGTTTTACAGGTTTTTCAGATGATGCCAGGGGATGAGCAATTGCACCATCTAGAGGACAATAATTGTGCTTTGCAGCAGCAGTTAGACAAAGCTACTAAAGATTTATAGAGGGAACGCATTTCAGGTCCTGCCACAGCAGATTTTAAAGTATTACAGACTGAAAATCAGGTTTTAAAGGCTGAGATAGGACATTTAAAAACACAGTTACAGGTACAATACAAGCCAGCTGATATAGGCCAGGAAACACAAAGTATGGCAGTTGTTTTCCCTGCTGAAATTTATCAACAGTCACGTTTATTGCAGACATTGCCTCAGTGGCAAGACAAAAAAAAAGGAGCGTTTTTCTATATGTCGGCATTTGAAGAATGGTTAACATATACTGTAGGCACTACATGGAATGGAATGATGCCTTGTGCAGATGTTTCTTAGCATTTATTCCAAAATGTTTAAAGTCATATATAGAAACAGAAAAATGTTCTTTAGACAGCAGAACAGCACGTATGGCAGCTATTCTAAAAGCATATACTCAGGGTCAACCCCCGACTCCTGAGTTACTTGATTATTTTAAAATCAGTATCAGTGATAAACTCCTTAAACAGAGCGACCATTTTAAACTCGCTTATCAGGTTGTGTATGGTAAAACCGATGAACAAATGACAGACCCAGAGGTGCAACAAGTGCTTATACATACCTTTTTAAAACAGGTAAAACTAGTCTCAGGTGATATCAAACATATTTATGGCCTAGGATCAAAAACCCTAGAGGAAGTAGTTCAAAAACTCATTAAAGGCAAGACAATGGGAGATGATGGCAAACCCACAACATTTTCACTGTAGAGGGTGAACAAAGTGTAGAGTTCAATGGAAAAGGAAGGGGACACAATACATGGTCTGATGAAAGGACAGGTACAGGGGACACACGAGCAGCCTCTGCTCCACCCACATTACTGGCTGAAACACAGCGCAATACAGAAAGACAGGTAATTTGTTTTCCTTGTAAAAAAATTAGGTCATGTCAAACAGGATTGTCCATATTATAAAAAAATGGAAGGAAAGTCAAATTCAAAAGGGTATCTATGCAGAAAACTCTGTTTCTTCCAAACCCAAGTATAAGGTAAGAAATCAAACAAAAGACAACACATCAGGGGATAACCAGTCACAGACTCAAAGTCACACGGATTTAGGGAAAAATAAAGTATTTCCTGTACAATACACAAAAAACCCACCATATAATCCTTCACATGGTGATAGTCAAGAATTGAAGCGTGAAATAGAGAGTACAAAGTACACATTAGACAGTGCAGATTCTAATAACCAACAGGGCACAGAACATGCAGTCTGTATCATCAGAGATATAACCCAGTAAAGTGGATCAGAATGAATGCGACTCCGATTAGGGGTGTGCCCCCCTCAACCCAAGTAACCTTTCTGACAAATTTTAAATGTGGAAAGGATGGATGCTCATTAGTGAACGAATGGGTGGACGGGACATTATGGAAAGATGTCCTGCTTAATACAGGGGCTGCAGTCTCAGTCACTAATAAACAGTTACCTGTAAATCTGTACAATAAATCTTATATCCAAGGTTTTGATGGCAGCACTTGCATGGCCATCAGCAGTAAGCTAGTTAACACATCTTTCAAAGAGAATGGTTCCTCAGTACATGGCACATTTCTTATGAATTCCAGTTGTGGAACAACAATCCTTGCGGTTGACATCCTTGATAAGCTGGGGATAGTAATTGATTTCAATAACAAAAATTTATGGTCTGCCATGGCAGATGGCAGTTGTGATACAGTTCAGCAATTTCGATGCTTTGTAATAGACATAAATAACTATGTAAAAGACAGTACCCAAAGTTACTCACAAATGCAGGATAAGTGGGAGCAAAGCAAATCAGTTTCAGCCCTTGTGGGCTACATCAAAAACACATTGTGTAAGTTAGCAGTACCTGTGAGTGTAGGCAGTCCTACAGATTACATTCTTCCTTTTCAAAAGCAATATCCAATTCCCAAAGAGGCGGGAGAAGACATGAAAAAGTGTATAGAACAATGGGAACAGGCAGGCATTATACAGAAGGGTCACAGTCCCACAAATTCACCAATATGGCCAGTAAAGAAAAAGGATGGTAGTTACACATTAGTTATTGACTTACATAAGGTAAATCAATTCACAACTCCTCGTGCACATTTGGTTCCAGGAGTGCCGGAATTATCAGCAAGAATAAAACTTCAAAGTAAATAGTTTACAGTTATTGATTTAGCCAATGGATTTTTTGCAGTTCCTTTACAAAAGGAAGATTGGCAACGGTTTGCTTTTACCTTTGACAATCAACAGTATGTGATGACACGATTGCCACAGGGATTTCAAAATAGCTCTGTGATCTTTCACCAAGTAGTAGGGGGAAATTTAAAACCCTTAGAGACAGATGACACTGTCATTCATTACAATGATGACATTCTGATACAGTCCGAAGCAATAGAGCAGTATGAAGAACTTCTTAAAAAGGTTTTAAGTACCTTACAGGATGCAGGATTCAAAGTCAACAAGAAAAAGGTGCAAGTCTAAGAGGTGAAGTTTTTGGGGACCATTGTTCGCCCCACAGACAGATCCCCTTGTGAAGAGAGAGTGAAAGGAATTTTAGAATTGCCTCAGCCATTGACAATTTCAGACTTGCATAAATTCTTAGGTATCATGAATTACAACAGAGAATTCATAGAAGATTATGCAGCGGCTGCTGCACCTTTACATAAATTGTTAGTGGAACATAAAGAAGAACCTTGGTTAAACTGGGGACGCAGGGAAGAACAGGCTTTTGACTTAAGAAATTAACACAGGCTACTGGGTTAATAGTACCTGAGGGACAGCAAGATTTCATTTTACAGGCAGCAGCAGGTAGTGAAACTATCTCAGTGGTTCTCCTGCAGTACTGGCCTCAGCACAATGGCAGCAAGGCAGAAATAACACTTTGTCCAGTGAGTTTCTGCAGCCAAAAGTTAACTCCAGTTGGAAAAGGATAACACCCATGTATACAACAATTACTAGCCATTTACTGGGGAATTAGACAGAATACTTAACATTTTTTTCCAAAACAATTGTACAGACACCACCAGTCTATAAAAATTCTTTTGAATTCTATGGAAATTAATAAAATCACAGGAGGAGTGAATCAGACCATTTTTGCAAAATGGATGACTTTATTCAGTACAAAGACTGTTCAAATTCAGACAGGGGAGAAGTACTCTCTCTCTGATCTGGTAAGGGAGGACCTCACAATTGTGTTCAAAGCTTGTAACATCTGGAAATTTCGCCATTAAATGCACATTTTCAAAGTAACATTCCCACAGTATATGTAGATGGGGCCAGGTTTTGGAAAGATGGAAAATATTTAACAGGATATGCAGTAATTCCACTGCCACAAAGCCTATCCTGAAGAAGTTGCCAGGTTACATGTCAGACAAGAGGGCAGAACTGAAAGCAGTCAAATATGTTTTACAACATTTTGAACCAATTAACATTTACAGTGACGGTGCTTATGTGGTAAACTCATTGCGTTTACACATGGCAATTTGGGCCAGAAGGGGATTTGTTGACAGTGTTGGCAAACTTCTTAAACATGCTCCAGTATTACGAGAATTGTGGGCATTGATCACCCAAAATGATTTACAGGGAAAATTCAGTATTGTAAAAATAAAGGCACATCAAAAATGTAATACAGTAGATGCCAGAGGAAATGCCTTAGCAGATGCCAAAGCAAAACAGGCTGTAGAAACAGGTGACTGGTTAGAACCACATGAGCGGTTTGAACCTGCAGAACAGGTATTGTCAGTAAAAACAGCTGCACCTGCAGAAGTGCAGGATTTAGCAACTTTACAGAAAGAAAAAGGGATTCCCAAAGAATTGGACAAGTGCATTCAGGAAGGGGATGGTAATGAAAAAATTTTTGTGTATCCCATGCCAGATGGAAAGAAAATACCCTATTTACCAGGGGACTTGGCCAAACAATTGGTCAAATACAATCACAAAATTTTGGGCCACATAGGCACAGAAAAATTATGGAGTATAGTTAAACAAAAGATGTGGAATCCATGTTTGAAAAAGTTGTGTAAAACAGTTCTAGAGGGATGTTTGGTTTGTTTACAAATCAATGCCAGTACGAAGAAACCTCAGTTGCATAGGGTACCAGTGGCAGATGGGCCATGGGGTATGCTATCCAAGTAGACTATGCAGGGCCCCTCCCAACTGCAAAGGGAGGATACAGATACCTTCTAGTGGTAGTTGATGTGTTTTCAAAATGGGTTGAAGTAATACCCACAAAAAGTATGACAGCTAAAATTACTGCAGAGGTACTATGGAGAAACATTTTTGTCCATTGGGGATGGCCTCGAATTACTGAGTCAGATAGTGGACCACAGTTTACAAGTCAAATAATGTGGCATTTGTGCAAACTGCTGGGGATCCAGCACAGGATTCATGTCCCCTACCATCCACAATCTAATGGGATTGTTGAAAGAATGAATCGAACAGTTAAGGAAAGATTAAAAAAGGCATGCCTGGAAAAAGGTAAGAACTGGGTAAAACATTTGCCAGGGATTTTACTGGGTATTAGGGCTACCCCTAACAGTAAAACAGGAATTTCACCTTTCGAAGTAATGACAGGGAGGAAAATGCCCCTATCTCTCCCTTGTGACCCAGACGTGGTAGAAAACCGACCATTACTGACAGCAGTAGAACACCAAAAATGGTTAAAAGACATACAGGGGGTATGTGACATGATTGCCAGAGAACAGGCTTACAGTCTGTGGAAAGAAATGCCAGTGCTTCCTGCAGAAATTATTTTACAGTCAGGAGATGAGGTCCTGGTAAAAAAAACTTCTTAAAGGAAGGACCATGGGACAGTAACTGGCAGGGATCCTATAAAGTGATTGAGCAAATAGGACCATTAATGAACAGAGTTCAGAGGATAGAAAAGAAAAAAGTAAATCCAAGACGACAGTTAAACAAAGGAAATGTACAATGTTGGTTCATAGAGACCAGTGTAAATTACTGAAAGCGAAAGCAGAATCAAATAAGTGACTGTCTACAATACTCTTAACAGTGATAGGAAAGTAAGTCTATTTAAATTCATTTTTAGATGCCGACTAATTCAGTTGAGCAGCAGCCAGAGGAAACAGAAGTTAGATCTTGTATGCAGAGATGCAAGCCATGGGCATGCCCTATAATATTGGTATTATGGACTATAACGTTTGTACTTTATGTCTTATATGTTTTACATATTTTTGAAGAAGTTAGAATGCTTGAACAAGCGTATCAAGCAAACAGACGAATTACAATGCTTGAAGCGTGTAATGTAGACAAGGAAAATAAGCAAGAAAATGTTATTCAAAAGAGAGATATACATACAACACATCATGTAAATAAGAGGGTTGTAAAGAAAAAATGGGGAGAAATACTCCACTATAACAGGTCACGAAAGCAGGACCACCATGACTGGGTACCTAAGGTTAATACATTTTTGGCCATGCAAAGATTGTTTGCAAAAACACATAACAGATCAAATTGCTGGGTTTGTAGCCACATTCCTTACTGGGGAAAGATGCCATTGCACGCAGTTCCAGTAGATATTACTGACACAGGATTTATGTTTAAAGGATCTTTTAGAAACAAAATTATAAACCAGTCAGTTATTAAAGAACATTTACATTTAATGGAGGTTGAAAGAGGAATACTCTGTTTTCAACAGAAAGGGACAGTTAGGGTAGGTATTAGTAATTGTAACTATTCGATCACCCTCCATCACCTATGGTCACGAGATAAGCTTGAGTACCATGGGGGAGTTGATAAAATAAAAACAGCTTGGGAAGCAATACACAATACTTCCTTTAAGGAGGACATGAAACAATTTTTCAAAAATGGAGCTATGAATAACCTAATAGGCCAAGAAAATGTTACAATTCTGGCTAGCAGTTTCTTTTTTATCTGTGGAAAAAATGCATATAAATGGTTACCAGTAGGCTGGCAAGAATCATGTTACATAAGATTTGCAGTTCCAATGATGAGAATTACTCATACATTACACCAAATGAAAAGGTTAGAAATCACAGAAGGAAAAGGGAAGTTCATGATAGTTTCTCCAAGCTTGGAGAAGACTTAAAATAGCTGGACTTAGGGGATGGACTTATCTCAGGGGCTGGAATCTTTCCCTGGTATGGCTCTGCCAAAGCAATATGGGAACTAAGAAAGGTTGCAAAGCTAATGGAAGTCTTAGCAAATGCAACATATGGGGCTATCTCAGATATAACAGAGGAGATGGTAGCAATGAGGGCAATGGTCCTCCAGAACAGAATGGCTCTCGATTACCTACTTGCTAGCCAGGGGGGTGTTTGTGCTTTAATTCAAACTGAGTGCTGTACTTATATTCCTGATAAATCAGAATCTATACATCAACATCTAGAGGGGATTGCAGAAGTTTCCTCAAAAATTAGAAAAACATGGAGTACAGAATGGTCAGATTGGCTAAGTGGATTATTCTCAGGATGGTGGGGTACTATAATTACTGCATTAATTGTTCTTATTGTCATTATCTGCTTAATCACAGCAGTTTGTATGTGTGTTAAAATCTGTGTTAATAAAAGCATTAATCAAGTTACATCTGTTAACAGTGTACAGTGCATGAAGAAATAGAAATAAATGCAAGGGACTCGTATGTAGCAGTGGATAGAGAGATGCAAGGAACTGAAGATCATATTGTTTTGTAAATTCTGATACAGTGTATGACGAAATAGAAATAAATGCAAGGGACTTGTATGGAGCAGTGGCGAGATTGATGCAAAGTACTGAAGAGCATATCGTTTTGTAAACTGTTTTACAATTTCATGGACCTTAAATAAAAAAAGTGGGAATTGATAGATATTGTGTAAATTAAAATGCTTTTCCCAAAAATACTGTGTGTGCAGAACAGAAAAATATGCAAGGCTGAACAGCAAGTTTTCAAAATAATATAGTTTGCTTTGTAAGAACAGTTACCTGTTGATATATTAGAAATGTCTAGCATAGATATTAATAACATATAGCTGTGGGCTTATGGCGTCCTGTTTATAAAATAAGGAAGTATCATTGTTTTTACATTACAGAGACTGCTTCATCTAAAATAACATGAACTTTTGCATATTAGCAACAGAAAGAGACAGCTACATTACAGGAAAACTTTCCATATCAAAAATAACACTTCAGCAATGACTTTCGTATCACATGGACTGTTGCTTCTCAAAAATAATATGATTTTTGCATATCATCACTTTGGAAAGAGACAATTGCATCACATGGACTTTTTTATATTGAAAATAGATTTTAGCAATGAAAAAAGGAGACGTTGGAACCACAGGGACAGTTTTATCTTAAAAATAACATGATTTTGTCAAAACAGAAATGAGAAAAATAACATGAGCTTTGCATGATGTTTAAATTAGCTTTGCATGACGTTTGCATCCAAAATAACATGAGCATTGCATTACAGGGACTTTCCATATATCATAAAGTATATAAAGTACACAATGCTTGTTTTTCATTCAGTGACATTTTTACTGAGAGTGCATCAGCATCATCCTCTGTCTAGCTGTGTTATAATAAGAATTGAAATAGCTCTGAAAGAATTAACTGTCAGAGATGAGGCGACAGCAACCAACATCGGGCCAAGACTTTCGAATTCCGTCCGACTGCGGGACCGCCTGACTTCAGGATAACCCAAGTGTGATGACTGCAGCAGGGTAACACGATGAACATTTCCCTGGCTATTTCTTCCCACAATAATTTACTTCCCTGGACCCCTGTCCAACAGGGTGACTGATGTGATCCCCGGGGTGAATTTCCCATCTCCCATCCAATTGTCAAGGTTCCTTTTGAAGACAGCCAAAGAGGCGCTCTCTGCTTGACATGTATGGGCAGTCTATTCCAGAGTATGGGGAGTCTCTGGGTCAGGAACCTATCCCTCCAGCATGTTTTGTTCATTGTGATAAGGTTTAGATCCCTGGAGCGTGTGGCTCTGAGGGATTGGGATTTCTTTAAGTGTAGCATGTCCAACAGCTCTGGGGTTGACATGGCCTTGTATGTTATGCAGTGATCGCCTCTGAGTAGACAATATGCGACAGAGTATAGCTGGAATTTTTTTAGATGGTCAGCATAGGGCATCTGCTTTAAGCCTGTGATTCTTTTAGTGAGGTATTTATACGGCCTTTCCAGTTGTTGCAGACATCTTGAGAGGTACATACCAAACGGGGCGTTGTTTTCTATAATGGGTTTAATGAGGGATGAGTACAGTGGGAAAATTACCTTTTTTCTGGATGAAAAGCCCTTAGTGATGAGGTGTGCCACATAGAAGGATTTCCTCCTGACTGTTCTGGCAATGTGGTTATCGAAGGTGAGACCACTGTCCACCTGTGTCCCTAAGTCTCTTATCACACTTTCGGTGTTTAGTGTACTGCCACCTATGTGGTAATTCATGGGTATATGTTTTTTCCCAAATGGGATAACTATACATTTCTTGGTATTGAGCTTGAGCCCATGGCTCTGGCACCAAGCATCTGTTTCTGTAAGACCCTTTTGTAGAATATCCACATCATTTGGGGATTCAATAATGGCTCCCAGTTTACAGTCATCTGCAAACTTTGTTGGTCAGAGTCCCTTTTGTGTTGGCCTGTACTTCAGAGAAGTAGATACCAAACAAGAGCGGTCCCAGAACTGAACCCTAAGGTACTCCACTTGTCACTCGTCTGGAGCTGAATTTGGAGTCTGCTACTTTTACAGTGTGGGTTCTGTCAATAAGCCAGTTGGCAACCCATCAAGTGACGTAGGGATTAATGCCCAGCTTAGAAAGTTTATATACGATTCCAGAGTGGGGGATGGTGTCGAAGGCCTTGGCGAGGTCCAGATAGGCTGTGTGGACCGCCTTACCCTCGTCCACAGCTCTGGAGACGATTCGAAGAAGTCAATCAGGTTCAGGAGACAAGATCAGCCCTTCACGAATACAAATTGGGTGGGGTCCAGTGTTTGAAGGTTGCCAATGTCTTTGTTTATAAGTTCCATGATAATACGTTCAATGGCCTTGTACATCAGGCTCGTCAGACTGATGGGGCTGTAGTTCCCAGGATCCAAGGTGGATCCCCCCCTTGTGGAGTGGTATAACTGTAGCTGTGCACCACTCAGTGGGCACAAAGCCTGAGGTGAGGCTATGATTAAACATGACACTTAGGTGAGGTGCCAGTTCATTTTGTAGTTCATGTAGTACACAGCCCGGGATGTCATCTGGTCCCATGGATGCTGTGTTCTTAGCTTTGGAGAGTGCGTTTTTTACCTGTGTGGCCATTATTACCAGAATTTGCAATCTTTTGGTATTGAGATGGGCCCTTTAGAGGGTGAGAGGGGGGTGAAGTTGGCACTGAACTGATCTGCCAGGATATTGCCAATCTACTTGGGATCAGTATATTTAATGCCATTCTGTTGTAGCTCAGAGCAGATTGGACCATTGCCATTTAAGATTCTTGACATAGCTATAGAATGCCTTATAGTCATCTTTGGAATCTTTGGCAATTTTATTTTCGTAACTAGCTTTGGAGGATTTTAGGAGGGATCTCAGCTTCTCACTGAGGCTGGTAAGGGAGTTTTTTGCATCCTGGGGTTTTCCTCTTTTCTGCAACAGTTTCTTCCTTTTGTTGTTTATGGCCGAGGAACACCATATTGGCTTTCTTTTTTAGAAGAGAGCATGTTGGTTCTATTTGGGATGGCACAATTCATACACAAGTGGATGCGCTTGCACAGTGCCTTAGTGTAGGATTCAGCAGTTGGAACTTTCAGTTCCGATCTGCATTGGTGTTATGAAGTTTGTCACTTCTAACTTGAGTAGCATGAAGTTGGCTTTGGAGAATTTTTTTCCGGAGGTTTCCTTACTGGGGGGTGGGGGAGGGATGTGGATGTCAAGGGTGATTAGCTTATGGTCAGACCTGACCAATGAGGGGGTGACCATAGGTGTGGAGCATTGATTTCCCATGCTGGTAGTGACCAGGTCTAAGATACTGGAGTCCCTGGTGGGACTATGGATTAGCTGATCCAATGCATTGCAATTTATGAATTCCAAGAACTGTTGGGCAAAGGTGTTAGTACACGAGTAGTTTTCCCAGTTAATGGCAGGGTAGTTGAAATCACCCAGTATTAAGTTGTTTGGTTGTATCTTAATATTTCCAGCATGTTTAGAAATGTGTAGTGAGAATCTTGGAGCATGGTGGGGGATCTGTAGCAAGCTACAATTTGGATTGCAGTCTTACCTAGTGTTAGTTGCACCTGGAGAATTTCAGACGCATTGTGTTGGGCAACTAGCCTGGTGGTGTGAATATGGACACCTTTAGTGTTTCGGTCCTGGTTTGGTGGCCGAAAAGTGTGGTAAGAGCTGTAGCCTGGTACTGCAGGGGTGCTCTCTGGAGCCTTGAACCAGGTCTCAGTTACTGCACAGATATCAATGTTCTCCATTTTTATGAGTGCCTCGAGAGAGTGCATTTTGAGGTTTAGAAGTAAAATAAAATATCAGAAGGATCCAAAGAGACTATATCAAGCTCAGTACAAGTTAAATGCTAGCCTAAGAATACTTGCTTTTCTAGGGGTTCATAGATAGGGGGGCTGGTGGGTGGGGAGTTGAGGAAGAATGAAAACGGACAACACAGATGGAATGTACATAACTTATCTGATGTCAATTTTTATTCTATCCTCAACCTATGGGACTGAATCCCCAGTTACCTTAGCTCCTGAATGGAGTCAAGGAAGGATGTTCCTCAGCACCACTGAACCGAATGATACTCTTACCCCTCTGGAAACCAGATCCAATCTGTAATGGGTAACAAATGTATGGGGGTAACCCAAGTTGCTGCTGCACAAATGTCATCCACAGAGGGTCTAGACTGGAAGACAGATGAATCTGCTATTGCTCTAGTAGAATGAGCTCATAAAGGTTTTGGTAAGGCCTTGCCCAAACGATCATAAATGAAAGAAATACTGCTGATGAGCCATCTGGACAAGGTTACTTTGGTGACTGGTTTACCCAATTTAACATCTGAGAAGATAAAAAATAATTGGTCAGATTTCCAGATATCTTTGGTTCTATTAAAGTAAAAACACAATTGTCTGTGAACATCTAATAAATGCAACAAGTATTCACCTTTGTTCTCAAATATTGCAAAAAAAAAAAAATGCTGGTAAACTGATGTACTGACGGATATTTGTCTCCGATACCACTTTTGGTAAAAAGGATGGATTAGTACGGAAAGATACACTGTCTTTGTGAAAAATCAAATATGGTGGTTTGGAAGACGAGGCTTGAATTTCTGAAATTTTTCTTGCAGAGGTTATGGCTACCAAGAAAACAGTCTTCCAAGAAAGGAATTTGAGATTGCACTTAGCTGCTGGTTCAAAAGAGGGGGGTGTATAATAGCTTACAGCTCCAAATTTAGGTCACAAGGGGAAGTAAGGTCTTTATAAGGGGCCTTTGAAAGGAGAGTTCCTCTCAAAAAAAAGCTTTGCATAGTTTATGTGAAGCAACTGAAGAACCTTGGACACCAATATAAAAATTGGATATTGCTGCTGATATTGCTGCTAGTTGGACTTTAATAGTCGAAGAAGGCGACTCTTCTTTGGAAAGTTGGGCTAAAAAAATTAACAATATCATGAATACAAGCAGAGAAGGGATAAATGTTATTCTGTAGTGCCCAATAAATGAATCTTTTCCATTTACTGGAGTATAGCTTACGTGCAGATAGTTTATCAGAAGACAGGGAGTATGTGTCAGACTGGAGAGGAGAGCATAGGTTATCTGGCTATTAATGGAATTGGAGAAGCCAGGCAGTCAGCCTGAGATTGGGTATGTCTGGGTGAATCATACCCATCAGGTGAGACAGGAGGTCTGTAGTTGGATCCAGGATCCATGGTTGAAGTGAGTGAGGCCAGAGGAAGGGGAACCAAATCTGTAGATGCCAATATGGTGCAATGAGAATTACTTTTGCTCTTCAACCTGGCTGCTTTCTGGAGAACTTTGGGATTAATGGAGTTGGGCAAAAGGCGTAAAGGAGAATGGATGGCCAGTTATGAAGAAGAGCATCCCTCAGGGACTCCCCACTCGGGGAGATAAGGATAAAGTAGTTGCTGCACTTGTTTAGGGGATGGCAAAAGATCGCAGCAAGGCTGACCCCATTGACTGAAAATTCTTTCCGTCACATTCTAATTGACAGACCATTTGTGGGGTAGAAGAATGCACTTGCTCAAATTTGTCTGCTATGACACTGGGCTTCCCCAGAATATGTAATGCTACGAGAAAGTGGTTGGATGAAATCGCCCATTGCCACACTCAGAGTTTCTCGACACACGGGTAGATTCTGGTTCCTCATTGTTTCTTGATATACCAGACTACTGACATGTTGTCTGAATTGCAATCATTCCTAAGGGAAGAGCATCTTGGATAGCCTGCAACGCTAAGAGCATTGCTCTCATCTCTAGGACATAGATATGCAAGCTGGCCTCTGTGAAGGACCAAGTGCCTTGGACTGCTTTGCCCAGAAAATGGCCCCTCCACCCTAGCTGGGAATTGTCCGTGGTCACTGTGGCCTTGGGATGGGGAGACGAACAGACGACCTTGTAGTATCTGATCTGATTGAATCCACCATTTGAGATTTTTTTTTTTTTTTTTTTTACAAATACTGGTGATCTTTGAGTCAACATTGGTTGTTGAAAGATAGACCATTGGGCTGATAACATCCACTGCAGAATTCTCATGTGAAATCTGGCCAACGGGACTAGCGTTACTGCTGCTGCCATGTATGAAGAACCAGCCGTGCGGAGATCCTGTTGCTGCAGATTATTTATGTGACCTGCGATCAGACTGTCTCCACTCTTGAAGGGGGGAGTGAGGCTATCGTTTCTTTTGTGTTGAGAATTGCTCCTATAAAGTTTAAACTTTCAGTGGGTTCTAGATAGGATTTCTCATAGTTTATAGATATCCCTAGATGTAAACACATCTGGAGAATGTCATTTCTTGCCTTCAGTAGTTGATGCCTGGTCTAGGAGGAAATGAGCCAATCATCTAGATACAAAACACCTAGAATTCATGCAGTCAAGTGAGTGGCTACTACTGTCGTGCATTTGGTAAACACCTTGGGGGGCTGCAGCGAGACCTAAGGGCAGTACTCTGAACTGATAATGGTTGGCCCCCAGCTGGAAGCCTAAGTACTTCCTAGATTGTTTTTTCATCTGTATGTAATAATACACATCCTGAAGGTCTACAGAGCACATCCAGTCGTCGTCCTTCTGAAACGGAAGAATGGACTGAGCCATGATCATCTGGAACTTGTTTCAAACCAATTTGTTCACGTTGTTGAGATCCAAGATTGGTCTCCAGTCTCCTGTTTTCTTTGGCACTAAAAAGGATCTTGAGTAAGTTCCGAATCCTCTCTGGTCCAGTGGGACCTCTTGGATGATTCGTTTTTCTAGCAGCTTTTTTATCCGAATAGTTTTTTTTTTCCACTGACTGGGTGGAACATTGAGGATTTTTCTGCACTGGAGAGGAGGAAGGGAAAAAATATAATCCTCTGGAAATGATCCTCTGCACCCAAGTACCCGATGTTATTTCCAGCCAGTCTCTCTGGTGCAGGGAAAGTTGCCCCCCCCCCCCCTAGATTGCCTCCAGAGAAGGGCAATCAGACCTCCATTCAGGACAGCTGGAAGAGTCTGCCAAAGAAAGTTTCTCTGGACCCCTGGTTTTGCAGGCCTCCTATCCCGTGAGAATGGCGTCTACCATTGAAGTTCCCCCTTCTGCCCCTGGGGAAACTACTTCCACATGAGTCTTGAAAAGACCCTTGGGATTTTCTGAGCCACATTTTTCCCACTGCTTCGCGGATTCCTGGAGAAGGATCTCTGTGGAGTGTAGAAATGTACGCCCAGTACAGATAGGGTCCTCCCATCTTTCTCACACCTGGACAATTGTCTCTTACTTTAGGGCAGAGTAAGAATGTGCCATCAAGGGAAGCATTGATGAATGTAGACTTGAAGGGCTCCACAAAGTCACAGAAGTATATTCAGGTGTGCTTCTTCATGGTAATGCCTGAACCTGATGCTCTGCTCATTCCTTCAGCTACATGTGAAATAAACCTCATGGAAAAGTTAGAAATAGACTGGAGGGTAGCCAACTGGGAATTAACAGGGGCTCATATTTTAGAAACGGATCCTGAGAGGGTATCTGAAAGTTCTTTAATGAGATCCCTCTGTAACCTAGTGAAGTGTGCCAAGCAGTTCAGGGACTGTAAGGAGAAGGTCACTGAAGTATAGACATGCTTCCCGAACCTATCCATTGCCCGAGACTCCTTTCTGGGGTGATGGATAGAGGAACTTTCCTAAGCTAGTTCCTCCTTCGTGACCGCTGCCATGACCATAGCATCCACAGGCACACCTTTTGTCCAAAATCAAAATAGTCTCCAAGGGATCAACTACATGGTGTCTGGGACTTTACATGCCCACCAAGAGATCAACTCAATGAGCTTGTCAGTGGGTGCAGCCAACCAGAGGTAGACAGGCAGGTACCAAAAGCCTCCAGGTACAAGGACTCCTCAGACAAAGGACTGTTGTGCTTCCAATCACCTTTCTGTTTTAGAATTTTCGTCAGGCAGTGACCTTGGGGACCCTTTGCCCTCATCGAGGTCTGTGTCTTTAGTGACGGATTCTTCTGAGGAATCCAACTGCTTCCTCTTGCACAACTTCTTCTTACTGGCCTCCTCAGTGGGATGCTCCGGGGAGGTATCAGAAGAAATAGGAATATCCTGCTGAGAAGCCTGGGGTTTTGGTACTCTCTGTTCCTGTAGAGAAAAAGGTTGAGGCTGTACGCAGAGATGAGAAGGTTGGGGGATGAAGATCCAAGGAGATAGGGACGGTCTGAGCTGCTGAAGAAGACATGGCCCTCTCCAAAACCTCAAAGGCTGACCTCCCCCGAGAGGGACAGGACTCTGGATCCTAGTCCTTCCCTGCTGTGAGGATAATCCTCCTGAGGCAGAAGTCGGAGCTGAGCTAATCCCACCCAAAGCCTCAAGGTGCAGGGATAGCTCCGAAAACTTCGGAGTCGATCCCAACACCTCGGAGCTGACTAGGCAGCTACGGCTCCACGAGATCTCAGGTTCTGACAATCAAAGAAATCGCAGCAAAATACCGAGCCGATGATAGAGTTATCTTCAAATCCGAAACCGATGGAGCTGTATGGCTCAGATCCAAGAACTCTGAAGCTTCTTCTGGAGGATGTAAAGGAGGGCTAGTCAATGTACAGAACTTCTGACCCGAAGGGGTAGGAGCCAAGGAAACCCCTGGCATACTCTGCGCCCAGAGAATTTTTCTCACCAGTCTCTCCAAATCCTCTTCAGTCAAACTCCTAGAAGAACAGGTAGACATCAGAGAAGGTGCCTTTGGTCTTTCCAGAAAGGGAGAAGACACTCTTAATGGAACTGGGTCAAGTGATGGCGAGTATCGGTTCCTTAGTAAAGCATCTAGCCTTGAAATCAAATCAGTTGCTGTCTGATCCAGTGAAGGTTTAGACTTGTTCAAAGTCAGATCCAAAGAAGTGGATGGATTCATGTGTTTTCCTGTCCTGATTTTCAGATCCGAGGAGGTTATAGGATCCAAAAGCCTGGGTTTTTAACTGACAGATATGATGGAGAAGTTGCAGCAGAAAGAAGCCTCTTCTTTGATTTTTTGGAAGTTTCTGAGGAAGAAGTGGAACGGCTAGATGATGTTGATTTCACCTTTTTTGTTTATCAGAGGGGGGAAGCTCCAGATAATGCCTCACTGAATGCTGATAGAAGTAGACCCTTTGATAATGCCTCACTGAATGCTGAGAGAAGTAGACCCTTAAGAATCAATTTATTTTTGATTTCAACCAGAGCTCTAAGGTTGAATGCGTGGGCATATCGAGCAATCTTCCTGGAGATGGTGGGGTCCCAAACAATACACACACAATGTATGTGAATCAGACTAAGGCATTTTTCTACCACACTTTTTGAAGCCAGCCAGCCCTTGTTCTGCCATACCGAGAAGCACAGAACAAGTTAAGCAAAAAGAATAAGAATAGAAAGCTTTTTTTTTTTAGTTAAAAACAGAAAAGGAAAATAGTGTGAGGGAGGATACCAACAATAGTAACGGGAATACACTAAATGAAGGAATACTAATGATAGTATTCAGAGGTACTTTCGTACAAAAAAGAAAACAAAATATCAGCAAGAAAGCAGCCACTAGGGTAAGGGACAGAAGCTAAACTTAGAAAGATAAACAGAGAAACCCAAAACATTATTTAGAAGAAAAAAGAAGTATTAAATTTAGTTAAATACACTTATTTGCTTGAGAGTAACTGGTCATCACGTCTAATGCAAACAGCGGCAAACGAGATCTGAGGTACTTAGGAAGGGTGCATTATGGGTAAGGAAGAAGCTAGAGTGTTTTTTGGTTACCATGAGGTACTGTAATGGCCAAGTCAGAGCCGAGGGAATGGATCCGACCCCATAGATTAAGGATAGAATGAAAACTGATAACATCCGATCACATGATAATGTAATAGACACAGCACTTAAGAATAGGAGACACAAAGGAAGGAAGGCAGTTCTAATCAAAAAGTGGGGACTCTGGAAGGATAAAGAATTACTGTTGGACACAAAAAAATTAGGTAATTAGGATGAGGAATTGCACAATATTTGCAAACAGTAGTTGGTATAGCTGTTATAAGCATCTAGTAACAAGGATTAGATAGGGACGGATTGCAAATCTTGATGTTGAAAACAAAAAAGAAAACAAACTTGATGTCATTTTCAGTGATAACTGGTGGCTAATGTCTGTAAACATCCAAGGGTTTAGACTGAAGACATGTTTTTAAAGTGTATAAAAATAAGAAAACAATGGATGGAATATGAGAATAGTTTACTGTAAACTGAACAGCACCATGTGTGATGGAATTTGAGTTATTCAATAAAGTATGCAAAAAACTAGAAGCTGCCTCCTGGCTTCTCTATTCATTTAGTTTTACGCTCCTTCTTAAGGGAAGCTGACTTTGGTGCAAGTCTGGAGGATCTTTCAGAACCCAAGGTGGACAATATGACTATAGCTAAAAAAAGGCCTTTAAGTTTCTAACCCACCTTAACAGTCTTCTGCAAAACATTTTAGTATTCAGAATTTAATACACCATGAAACTTCAACAGAAGACCATGAAAGTGAATATCTTCAGGGGTAATAATTTCTCATGCACATTTGTTGACTTTTGTGGGACAATGTGCCCCTCGAAAGAAAATAAGCAAATAAAGAAAATAAGCAAATAAAAAAATAAAATACCAAAATTAGCAATAAACATAGTAGATACAAAAAGAAATGCTTAATAGGTTCATAGGTTCATACTAGGCTATCTGCCCTAGGGCATTTATAAGCCTAGCCACAGTGTGTTTGGCTTTCGCCACCCATTTTAAATTAATTTTGCTATGCCCTTTTTTGAGGTTACTATACTGTGCCTCTGGCTAACAGTGACACAGAAGTGATACCCAGGGTAAACCTACGATCCCCCATCCACTCATCAAGATTCCTCTTGAAGAGAGGAAATGAGGGACTCTGCCTAACCTGGACTGGGATTTTATTCCAGAGTGAAGGGAGCCTCTGGGTTATGAATCTGTCCCTCCAGCATGTCCTATTTATTTCAGTGCTGAGGTTCAAGTCTCTCGAGCGCGTAGCTCGATGGGATTTGGATTTTCTGAGGCACAGCATGTCCATTAATTCTGGGTTGGACATGGCTTTATACGTCAGGCACAGATCACCTCTGAGCAGGCGGTATGCCACTGAGTAGAGCTGGAGTTTCTTTAACCGGGCAGCATATGGCATCTGTTTGAGCCCTTTCATCCTCTTGGTGAGGTACTTTTGGGGTCCTTCCAGTTGCTGCAGGTGTCTGGTAAGGTACATCCCAAAAGGGGCATTGTACTCAATTATGGGCCTGATGAGGGATGAGTAAAGAGGCACGATGACCTCCCTTGATCTAGATGTGAATCCCTTCATGATTAGGTGGGCTATATAAAATGTTTTTCTAACCACTTTGGCCACGTGGTTGTCAAATGAGAGATTGCTATCAACTTGGGTTCCCAGGTCCCTAATTACTTCTTCCGTACTTAATGGATTACCACTTATGTGGTAATTTGTGGGCACTTTGTTTTTGCCAAAGGTGATGACTATACACTTTTTGGCGTTTAGCTTGAGGCCATGGCTCTGGCACCAATTGTCTGTTTCTATGAGGCCCTTTTGGAGGATGCTTGTGTCGGCTGGAGAGTCGATTATGGCTCCCAGTTTGCAGTCATCTGCGAACTTGGTCAGCCACAGTCCTTCCGTGTTGGCCTGTACCTCTGACAAATATATACCGAACAAGAGAGGTCCCAGGACTGAGCCTTGTGGGACGCCACTTGTAAATGCTTTGGAGTCTGACATGGCTCCAGCAATTCTAACCATGTGGGTTCTGTCCTTGAGCCAGTTTGCAACCCATCTAGTGACATAGGGGTTTATATTTAAGCTGGTGAGCTTATCTATAATGCCCGAGTGGGGTATTGTATCGAAGGCTTTTGCGAGGTCCAGGTAGGCTGTGTGGACCACCTTCCCCTCGTCAATGGCCTTGGTGAGTGTTTCAAAGAAATCGACCAGGTTTAAGAGGCAGGATCTGCCCTTAACAAAGCCGAACTGGGTAGGATCCAGTGTCTGTAGGTCCCCAATATCTTTATTTATAAGGTCCATGATGATCCTTTCCATAGCTTTGCAGACCAAGCTAGTCAGGCTTATGGGGCGATAGTTTCCAGGATCCGTTGAGGCACCACCCTTGTGGAGAAGGACCACCGTTGCTGTACGCCACTCTTTGGGTACATATCCTGTAGTAAGGCTGAGATTGAACAGTAGTTTTATGTTTGGGTTTAGCTCTTCTTGGAGTTCATGTAGGACGCAGCCCGGGACACCGTCTGGTCCCATTGATGCTGTGTTTTTCGCTTTGGAGAGGGCGGCTCTTACCTGAGCATCTGAGATGTCAGGGGGGCAGCACTCTGCTGGGATAGATATTTGCCCTTTTGGTGGAGAGGGGGGGGGGGGGAGCTTGCGCTGAACCTGTTAGCTAGGATGCTGGCAATGTCTGTGGGTTCGGTGTATTTCTTGTCATTTTGGACTAATTCTGAGCATATCTGGGAATTCCCACCCCGGGTCCTAACATAACTAAAGAAAGCCTTGTGATTATCCTTAGTGTCCTGTGCAATGTTTCTCTCAAAGCCGGCCTTAGACGATTTTATGAGTGCCCGTAGTTTTTTGCTAATACTGATCAGAGATGCCTTCCCTTTTTGGGATTTTGCTCCAATACGTAGTAGCTTTCTCCTTCTATTGTATAGTTTGTTTATGGCTGGGGTCCACCAGACAGGACGTCTGCCTTTGGAGGACTGGGTCTTGGTTTTATTTGGGATTGCATGATCCATGCATTCCTGAAGGTGTTCGTAGAATGTGTTTATAAAGCATTCTGCGGTCTGGGCCGTATTTTCCACAGGCCCGGGGGCTTTGAAGGATTCCACCTCGGTTTTGAGGAGTGTGAAATTTGCTTTAGAGAAGTTTTTCACTGAGGTTTTCTGGGAAGGGGGTGGGGTCGGGATGTGAATATCCAGTAAGATTAGTTTATGGTCTGACCTTACCAGTGAGGGATACACTTCTGGTCTGGAGCATAGAGTCCCCATGTTGGTGATTGGTGATGATCAGGTCCAGTATGTTTTCCCCTCTTGTGGGAGTGGTAACAAGTTGTTCCATAGCATTCGAGTTTATAAATTCTAGGAACCTTTGGGCTAGGGTGTTGGAGCTAGAGTAATGCTCCCAGTCTATGTCTGGGTAGTTGAAGTCGCCCAATATAATGGTGTTTGGAGAGACCTTCATATTTTCCAGTGTTCTCAGGAAGGCCGAGTGGAGTTCCTGGGTTTGGGAGGGTGGTCTGTAGCAGTCTAGAAGCTGGAAGGCAGTTTTACCCACTGTTAGTTGCACATGGATAGTCTCTGATGCTTCGTGCTGTGCCACCAACCTGGAGGTGTGGGTGTCTGACGAATATCGATACTCCCCCTCCTTTTGTGGTTTGGTCCAAGTTTTGGGGCCGAAAAGCATGGTATGAGGTATAACCTGGTAGTGCTGGGGTGCTCTCGGGAGCCTTGAACCAGGTTTCTGTTACTGCACAGATATTGATGTTCTCCATGCTATGGAGAGTTTCGAGTGCATGCATCTTGAGGTTTAAACTTCTGGCGTTGAGTAGCACTACTCTTAGTTTCTTATTCCTTGCGATACCTATGGAGGTGGGTTTGTCTTTTGAGCCTTGCCTAAAAAAGGCACTATGGGGGTAGCAAGAGTCTTTGCCAATATCCGAAAGCCCAGGGGTGATAGGTGCAAGCCGTCCCTAGCGAAGAATCGTGGCTTGTCGAGCATGTCATCCCAGGCTGAAAGGCATTGGATCCCCTTTGAATGACACCAATACTTAAGCCAATTGTTGAAATTGAGCATCTTGTCTTCATATTGTGGCATCATTCTTGGTGAGGGTAAGATGCTACTCAAGGTCAGGGTCATACCGGCCTGGGCTACATGCTCAGAGAGCTCCTCTATGTCTCTTTTCATGTAGTCCAGGGAGGTATGTCTCAGGTCATTCACACCAGCATGGACAATGACTGAGTCATATTTGAACTGCCAGGATACTTATCTTTGTGTTGGAATTCTGAATCTGGAAATGACCATCTAAGTAGCTGATACAAAGCATGGAATTCAATCAACATACTTCTGTTTAAAAAAAAAATGAACTGAAGATGGAATGAACAATACGCTCCCCACCTGCACTCAGAACCTAATGTCTTGGGGAGAAAAGGTCAGAACTGCTTTGGAGTTTCATCTGGAAGAGAGAGATTTGCATGCAGCAAAAATCCTATCGCAGAATACAATGGTGGCAGTGATGACTATAATGAGCATCACTGGTTAAATATAACAGAAGGCAACTGCAAAATCAGCAAACTGACCATTCCAGCTAGCAATGAAACTTCCATCAAGTACGTTGAGGGCAAAGCAAGTATTCCATCAAAAAAGTGATATAATATGGCTTAACACTAACAACTGTCTAGTTTCATCTTCTTACCCAAAGAGCTCCCGAGCAGCTGCTAAAATTGTAGATGTCTTCCCAGTACCAGGGGGACCATAAAAAAGAAGATTTGGAAGCTGAAATGTCAAAGAAAAAAATTATGTTTGATGGTGTTTCGATTTTCTGATGAACAGCTAGTAACTCTAACCACATTTCCTGGCTTTAGCACCATGAAGATCAGTCACATCCTCTTTACAGCACATCAAATTTACACAGTGACACTATATACAAACAATGACACGCCATCGAGTAGCAGTAAAAAAGCTTGTAACCAACAGTGAAACAGCAAATCAGCTTGAAACCACAGATTTCACAACAGACTCATTATAGCCTCGCCAGATAACATGGTGACTTGAATCAAAATACCACATTACACTCAAGTCATGTATTTAACAAAATGGTTTTCTGTCTGGACAATGGAACAAGTGAATAATAACTTTTAGTGTCTGCTTCTCAGCATGACTCCTCACAAGCTCAAGCTCCTCCCCTGTCTCATAAATCCTTGCTGCAAAGGGAGACTTCAGAATGAGTAAAGGGAATTACTAGCATATCCTAGCATACAGAGAAGGTTCACACAAGGATAGAAACCCTGGGAATACGGACAAGATCTCAAGGGATTCCTCCAGGTTCCTCAGAAGACCATTTGGATGGGGGGAAAGGTGGGCAGGTAGCTCCAGTGTCCAGACAGACACTAGATAAATCTATCATTCTGCTAAGTACACAACTTACATATTTAATCTGATTTTGTTTGGAACAATGGAACAGCTAGCCAGAATCACAAACTAACCTTGGGTGGCCTATGAGAATCATACCTCCAAAAGCACAAGCCAGAGAGTGTGCTCAAACTGTAATGCCTTGCAAATGTAAGAGATGATGCAATGTCCTCCAAATGTAAGCTGCAAAGGAAGACAACTGATGTAGCCAAGTACTGAACCCAGGACCCTGTGCACTAGAGTCAGAGCAACACACCACTAGGCCAAATCAGCTCTGATATAGCCATAGCCCTGAGACTGCAGCGTCAGTCTGGTGGTTGATGAGTGACTAGGTCCCCTCGGAATTCTAGCAGCAAGAAATGCAATCATATAGCCATTTCTGTTAAAAATCATCATCTAGCCATTTCAAAAGTGTAACTTTAGACACTTTCTAACCTTTCTAGGCAGAAGAGAAGCAAACAAATAACTGCTCATTTTTCCAGAAGTCTTCTGTTCAAGGGAGATAACTGAAGTGTGGGCATTCAAGCAATGTCACTCATTACATCAGAGTGACACCTCCAGGTGCATCTGCAGTTAACTCCTAATGAAGCCTCAAGGCATCAAACATTGCTCGTTCATATTTTCATCAATAATTCCAAAACCATGCTATGTATAAGGTTTTAAAAGATTTCATCTTCGATCTTGCATAATAGCACAAACTGCAATAATATTTGACCTCTGTCTAGTGCAGCAAAATAGATATTAAAGAGAGTTATGTTCATAGGTAGGTACTAGGCTATTGGCCCAAGGTCCTAAGTAAGCCTATCCAACAAGGTTCCCTGGCTTACGCCACCCAAGAAAGTTAATTTCCTGTGCCCCTGTCGAGTAGAGCCACAGAAGTGATTCCCGGGGTGTATTTCTTATTTCCCATCCACTCATCAAGATTTTTCTTGAAGAGTGCTAATGAGGAACTTTGCTTGCCATAGATGTGTAAGCTTGTTCCAGAGTACAGGAAGTCTCTGGGACAGGATCTATCCCTCCAGCATGTCCTGTTTATTGTGGTGACAAGGTTTAGGTCCCTAGAGCGTGTAGCTCGGGGGGATTGGGATTTCTTAAGATGTAGCATATCCAACAGCTCTGGGTTAACATAGCTTTATATGTTAGGCAGAGATCACCTCGGAGTAGGTGATATGCTACAGAGTAAAGCTGGAGTTTTTTGAGACGGTCAGTGTAGGGCATCTATTTGAGGCCAGTAATCCTCTTTGTGAGGTACTTCTGTGGCCTTTCCAGCTGCTGCAGATCTCGTGAGGTACATTCGAAAAAGGGGCATTGTACTCTATAATGGGTCTAATGAATGCCGAGTAGAGGGGAACAATGACCTCTTTTTTCCTGGACGAGAACCCTTTTGTGATGAGGTGTACCACAGAAGGATTTCCTGACTACTGTGGCGATGTGATCAAAGGAGAGACTACTGTCCACCTGGGTCCCAAGGTCTCATCACACATTCGGCGTTAAGTAGATTGCCATTTATGTGGTAGTTCATGGGTACAGAGTTTTTACCAAAGGGGATGACAATGCACTTCTTGGCATTGAGCTTGAGGCCATGCCTCTGACACCAGGCATCTGTCTCAATGAGGCCCTTCTGTAGGATGCCCACATCATTTGGGGACTCGACTATGGCTCCTAGTTTGCAGTCATCTGCAAACTACGTAAGCCAGAGGCCTTCTGTGTTGGCCTGTACTTCAGAGAAGTAGATACCAAACAGGAGAGGTCCCAGGACTGAACTCTGTGGTACACCACTTGTCACTAGTCTGAAGTCAGATTTGGAGTCTGCAACTTTTACAGTGTGGGCTCTGTCAGTGAGCCAGTTGGCAACCCATCTTGTGACATAGGGATTTAAATCTAGTTTAGTGAGTTTAGCTATAATTCCAGAATGGGGGATGGTACTGAAAACCTTGGCGAGGTCAAGATAGGCTGTGTGAGCCACCTTACCGTCATCTACGGCTTTGGTGACTGCCTCAAAGAAGTCGATCAGGTTCAGAAGGCATGATCTGCCTTTCACAAACCCGAACTGGGTGGGGTCCAGAGTTTGGAGGTTACCAATGTCTTTGTTTATGAATTCCAAGATGATACGTTCCATGGCCTTGCAGATCAGGCTAATAGGGAGATAGTTCCCAGGATCAGTGGTGACTCCCCTTTTGTGGAGTGGGATAACTGTTGCTGTGCGCCATTCAGTGGGCACAAAGCCTGACATGAGACTATGATTGAACATGGTACTTAGGTGGGGAGCCAATTCATTCAGAAGTTTGTGTAAAACGCAGCCTGGGATGTCGTCCGGTCCCATGGATACTGTGTTTTGAGGGCAGCTTTTACCAGAGTAAAAAGTACTTAACGTAACATGGAATCTGTGCTATCTAGTGTCATTATTCATCACGGATGGGTCTAGGATCAGACATCAGATCCTCCCCTTCCCAAGATCCTTTGCTACCCACAACCCTCAGATCGAGTTTGGTGGATAGTAAAAGGAAGCAGTGAATACTGCCTAAGAAGATGAAAGGATACTGGGGAATACATCCCTCACTAACTCCCCAATCACAAAAAGGAGGGGGAAAGAGGGTGGGACTGTGGTAAATAATGACACTGGATAGCACAGATTCCAAGTTATGGTAAGTACATAACTCTTTATCTGGTGCTATCCATGTCATTATTGATCATGGATGGGTAACAGTCCCCAGCTAATAACCCTGGGAGGCCTCATGGAAGAATATGCCGAAGCACAGAAGAACCAAAGGAAGCCCTGCTCCTGGACAACAAGTCTAGCTTGTAATGAGCAACAAAAGTATGGGGATTAAAAAAAGTAGCAGCAGCGCAAATCTCTTCTAAAGAAAGTTTAGCCAAGAAAGTAGAAGATGTGGCTACTGACCTAGTAGAGTGAGCTTTGACTAGTCCGGTGAGCACCAGGTGTATGCTTTAGTAAATATAAACAATACAGCTAGTGATCTGAGAAATGGACACTTTGGAAACCACTTGACCTCTCCTGGTCTGAGAAAAGGCAACAAAGAGCTCATCAGACTCACCAACATTTTCAATCTGCTTGAGAAAAAAAACTAACTGCTTATGAATATCCAAACAATGCAACTGTTATTCTTCTTTATTGGAAAAAATTAGGAAAGAACACAGGAAGATGAATCAAATGATTTAAGATTCACCTCCAAAGCTACCTTAGGGATAAAGGAAGGATTGGTCCAGAGAGACACCCTATCCTTATGGAATACCATGAAGGGAGGCTTTATACACAGAGCATGCAATTCAGAGACCCTCCTGGCTGAAGCAACCACCACCAAAAAGGCAGTCTTCCAGGATAGGAATTTAAGGTCACAGGTTGCCGCAGTCTCAAAAGGTTTCTCCGTCACAGACTGCAGCACCAGAGTGAGATCCCAAGGAGGGTAGGGATCCTTTACAGGAGGCCGAACTAAAAAGATCCCTTTAAGGAAGGCCTTGCACAGCCTAGGAAAAAAGGTGGGACTTTCGCTCAAATGGAAGTTGGAAATAGCAGCCAGTTGAAGTTTAATCATAGAAAAACTAGCCGCCTGTTGAAAAAGAGAAACCAGGAAGAACAAGATGTCAGGGACAGAAGCTGAAAAGGGATCTGGATTGCATTGTTTTGCCCAAATAGAAAATTTCCTCCACTTGCTGGAATACACCTTCTTGGTAGACAGCTTTTAAGAAGCCAAGATAATTGTCTTAACCAGGAGAAGGGAGACTGGGAAAGAATCACTGGAGTTGGAGATACCAAGCAGTCAGACGAAGGGACTAAAGGTTGGGAAGAGGAAGCCCCCAAGAATGAGAAATGAGAGCCAGAATGGGATCTAATATTTAGGGCGGATATTTCAGATGAGACCAAAGGAGAGAAAACCATGCATGACAAGGCCAGATGGGGAAATGAGGATGAGAGGAGTCTTCAGGTAACAAGCTTTCTGTAAGACTTTGAGAATGAGAGGAGTTGGGGGATAAGCATACAGGAGTCCCAACGGCCAATCATGAACCAGAGCATCCCGTTGAGGGGATCAGGGCAAAGTATTTGCTGCATTTGTGTTTAACCGGACACGCAAAATGATCGCAGCAAGGGAGACACCAGCAGTCGAATATCCAAAATGCTACTGACGGACTCAGGGACCACTCATAAGTACACAGGATAGATCTGCTGACCTTGTCGGCTAAGACGTTGGAACTGCCAGGAATATCCACTGCAAGAAGAAAGCGCCTGGAAGACATCTCTCATTCCCACACTCTCATGGCCTCTCTGCACAGGGGCTAAGATTGTGTTTATCCGCTTGTTGATGTACCAGACCACCACCATGTTGTCTGACTGAACTGCATTGGTCTCAACAAGGAGACAGTCCTGGAAGGCTTGCAACATTAGAAGGACTGCACTCATCTCCAGGACACTGATGTGCAATTTGGTCTCTAAAGGGGACCAAGTGCCTTGGACAGTACCTCCCCAATAATGCTCCCCATCCCAACAGGGAGACGTCCATAGTCACAATGGCTTGGAGTAGGGGAAGACAAAAGGATCTGCCTAGAAGATGGTCCTGAGTTTGGAGCCACCAAGCAAGGTGATGTCTGCAGACTTGAGAGATCCTGACTGCCATGGACATGGGATGACGATGAGCTGACCATTGTACTGCAAGGGTCCATTGTAGGACTCGCATGTGATATCTGGCGAGAGTGACTAACTGAATCACGGCTGCCATTGAACCTAGTGTCTGCAAGATTAAATGGACTAAGGGGCATTCCAGATCCAGAAGACGATGAACCTGTTCCCGAATTATCTCGACTCTGCACAGGGGAAGTGCTGCAGTCTATGACACCTTGTCCAGAAAGACCCCGATAAATGCAAGGCTCTGACATGAGGCAAGATGAGATTTGGGCAGGTTGACTGTGATGCCTAGATCCTGAAAGAGACTGTGTGTGTAATCCATGGCCAGTGTGAGTTGATGCCTTGTAGGAACCGTGAGGAGCCAATCTTCCAGGTACAAAAAGACCTGGAAACCTTGCAGTCAGAGGTGGGCTGCTACCACTGCCATACATTTCGTAAACACCCGGGGAGCTGAGGTGAGCCCAAAGGGTAGGGCTCTGAACTGATGGTGATTGGCCCTCAGCCAGAAGCACAAGTGTCTCCTGGAGCATCTGTCTATTTTGATGTGATAGTACACAGCCTTGAGAATCACAAAGCACATCCAATCGTCCTTGCGCAGAAGAGGCAGAATGGACGGAAGAGTGACCAACTGGAACTTTGACTTCTTGATCAACAAATTTAAAACACTGAGGTCCAGAATGGGACACTGGTCCCCTGTCTTTCTGGGCACCAAAAAGAAGCACAGTAAGTTCTGGACCCTCGTTGTCTTGTTGGGACCTCCTGAATGGCTTTTTTTTAAAGAAGATCTTGAATCTCTAGAAGGGCCAACTCCCTTTGGTGGGGTGGAACATCCAGGAGAGATTTTTGACCTGGAGGGGGCTGAAAAAAGGATTTGAAGTAACTCCTGCACACAATGTTTAACACCCACTGATCTAAGGTAATACTTGTTGAGGCTAATGGGTGGAGGGAAAGATGTCTCCCCCGACTGTCGCCAGGGCAGGACAGCCGGGCAGCACTGAGGGGGCTTCTCCGAGAAGGGTTCCTGAGAGCCCTGGTTCTGCGGATCCCCTCTGCCCCTAGGGTGAGCTCTGCTGTCAAACCCCCTTCCCCGTCCGGAGGAAGAGGAGTCCTGTGGAGCAGCTTGGAAGGACTAATGCAACCTGTGAAAACACAGTTTCTTATTACCACTCTGATTTTTGGAAAAGGATCATTGTGGCGTAGTGTCTTTCCCTCATGCTCACTACGGGTTAAAGTTTCTTTGACCAAAGGACCTAACAAAGTTGACCCATTAAAAGGAGCATTAATGAACGACTCCTTGAAGTTTTCTGCAAACCTGCAAAGATGAAGCCAGGCATGATGCTTAATGGTAATGCCAGTGCCTGCCACTCGAGAGGTGGCCTCCACCACACTGGAGATCAACCTCATTGAGGCACTGCCTAGGGAAGTCAGAGAAGACAGCTTTGGAGAGAGCGATTTAAGACTCTCTGTAGGCAGCAACTCGGAAAGGGAAGTGGAGAGTTCTGACACAATGTCACTTTGCAGCCACGTACAGTATACTATGTAGTTGGTTGCTCTCAGTCCAAATGTAGCTAAGGCAAACACATGCTTTCCAAAATGGTCAATCGCCCGAGACTCCCTGTGCAGAAGATGGACTGTGGAGATCTGTTTGGCAAGCTCCTTTTTCACAGCTGCGGCCACCACAGCAGCATCAATAGGGACGCCTTTGCTCCAAAAAGCTTTGTCTTTGGGGGGTTTAGGAATTTATTAGCTTTCTTGAGAACTGGTTCTACTGTGTCTAGCTCCTTCCACGTCCTGCTAGATAGGAGCTGGACAAGCTCATCAGCAGGGGGAAGACACCCAGGTAAAAGATGGGCCACCACAGCAGCATCAACAGGGACGCCTTTGCTCCAAAAAGCTTTGTCTTTGGGGGGTTTAGGAATTTATTAGCTTTCTTGAGAACTGGTTCTACTGTGTCTAGCTCCTTCCACGTCCTGCTAGATAGGAGCTGGACAAGCTCATCAGCAGGGGGAAGACACCCAGGTAAAAGATGGGCCACCACAGCAGCATCAACAGGGACGCCTTTGCTCCAAAAAGCTTTGTCTTTGGGGGGTTTAGGAATTTATTAGCTTTCTTGAGAACTGGTTCTACTGTGTCTAGCTCCTTCCACGTCCTGCTAGATAGGAGCTGGACAAGCTCATCAGCAGGGGGAAGACACCCAGGTAAAAGATGGGCCCATCCCGAAGGCCTTCAGGAACATGGATTCTTCTAAAGATGGGGTGGGAGAAGACCAACCACCTTGCTGTTTAAGGATCTCGAGGACGTCCCCAAAGGACACCACCTCGGATGGAAGTATGTGTGACCAGTCTCCTTCCTCAAAATCTATGTATTCAGTGAAGGACTCTCAGGGGGAATCAAAGTGCCTCCTCTTGCACGTCCTCTTCTGAGAAGGCTCCTCCACGGTGGGTTCTGGGGAGGAAGGGACCCCGACGGGAGCAAGGCCCGTCTGAAGGTGCTCATGGGATGGCTGACCCTGATAGGATGAGGAAGTCTTACCGTCCATCAAACAAGGCTGGGGAGGATTCAGAGCTGAGGAAGAGGCAGCTGCCTACCCACGGTCCTCTCTATCAACCAGAAAGCCAACAGGCTGGATGAAGGACCCCCCCCTCCTCCCCATTGGCTGCAGCCGACTGGGGTGGAAGGGATAACCAAGAAGCAATACTCACATCCCGAGATGTCCACACTGGAGGCCCCCAAAGGGAGGGGACAGTCCGAAAGCTCTGGATCTGACCCCACCCCAGTGACCTGCACCACCCTCGTGAGGTCGAGGTGCCGGCAGCTCCGAGAGTAACGGAGCTGAACCAGACAGTGTGGGAAGGGAAGCAATACCTGACACCTTTGTCCTCTCCCTAGGGATGCTCTGATCCTGGGGGAACGAACTCAGATGGGTCAGTCTGCGAGAGAGGACTTCCGTAGATGGCAAAGAGTTGGCAGAGCATGGCAGCAAGCCAAGCTCGTTTTGGGCCTTGAGAAAGCTCATCATCCTATCCATATCTGAGGGGAGCAGACTCCTGGTGAAATGGGAAGATAGTGAGGAATGGCCCGAACTAAGTGGAGGACTGCTGTCCTGGGACGGAGACCTGTTGGAAAACCCTGGATCCAATCTCCTAGGTCTTGCAGGGGAGCCTTCAATAACAATTGATCTGACAAAACTGTTGGCTCTGAAGGTCTGCTTACATCCGAGGATGTACACGGTATAGTGGTCGGACCAAATAGGTAGGCCGGATCTGAAGGCGGTCTACATTGGCTTGGATATGAGGACTTTCAAGGTCTCAGATCTGACAGAGGAAGCCGGGGCTCTTAGAGCAGAAGAGTCCGGATCCGAAGCTAAGGAGGCTGGTCTCTGATCTGGGGAGCTGTGACCAGAGAGCTACGGTTTCTGGTGGGAGAATCCATCAAGAAGGAAGACTTCTTCTTGGGATCCAAGGGAGGTTTTAAAGGGGAACCGGAAACCAAGGGACCCCCCCCCCTTTGGCCAACCCTTTCAGCAGGAGCTTATTCCTGCAGTCTAGGAGAGCCCTGGAGTTGAATCCAGCACAGATGTTACATTCAACCTCCAGATGCAGCTCTCCCAGACAATACAAACATTCCTTGTATGAGTCAGAATGCAGCATTTTCCAACCACATGAGGAACACCTTTTAAAATCAGTGGGCTTTTCTGACATCTTGCACACACGCACTCGCACACACTCTCACGCGCACTCTCACGCGCGCGCACTCTCACGCGCGCACACACGCACTCTCACGCGCGCACGCACTCTCACGCGCGCAGACACGCACTCTCACACGCACACTCGCACGCACTCTCACACACACACTCTCACACACACACACACACTCACACACTCTCACACACTCTCACACACACACACACTCACACACACTCTCACACACACACTCTCACACACACTCTCACACACACACACACACTCACACACACACTCACACACACACTCACACACACTCACACACACACTCTCACACACACACTCGCACACACTCTCACACACACTCGCACACACACTCACACACACTCACACACACTCTCGCTCACACACTCGCACTCTCACACACTCGCTCTCTCACACTCGCACTCACACACTCGCACTCACACACTCGCACTCACACACTCGCACTCACACACTCGCACTCACACACTCGCACTCACACACTCGCACTCACACTCGCACTCACACAAGCGCACTCACACACTCGCACTCACACACACCCGCACTCACGCACACACACCCGCACACACACACACTCGCACTCTCACACACACTCGCACTCACACACACACACACTCGCACTCACACACACACACTCACACACACACACACTCACACACACACTCACACACACACACACACACACACTCGCACACACACACACTCGCACTCACACACACACTCGCACTCACACACACTCGCACACTCACACACACACTCACACACTCGCACTCACACACTCGCACTCACACACTCGCACTCACACAATCGCACTCACGCACTCACACACACTCACACACACACTCGCACTCACACTCGCACTCACACACACTCGCACTCACACACACTCGCACTCACACACACTCGCACTCACACACACTCGCACTCACACACACTCGCACTCACACACACTCGCACTCACACACTCGCACTCACACACACACACTCGCACTCACACACACACACTCACACACACTCGCACTCACACACACTCACACACACACACTCGCACTCACACACACACACTCGCACTCACACACACTCGCACTCACACACACACACTCGCACTCACACACACACACTCGCACTCACACACACACACTCGCACTCACACACACAACAACAAAAAGGGGGCTGGGGAAAGGAAGAGAAAAAAAGGCTACCAAAGACCCGGGAAGTAAAAAGGGGGAGGTTTAGAGTACTCTAAAGATTACCGTAAGGGGATGAAACTACCCAAAGGAGATAGAAGGAAGGCAGGAGACTAAACTAGAGATGGCAAAAAAGACCCAGAAAGAAAGGAAAAAAACTACTTAGCTAAATCTAGTCGCTTTAGCTGCAGAAAGCGCGTCTTAAAGGAAATTGTGGCAAATGAGATCTGAGGGTTGTGGGTAGCAAGGGATCTTGGGAAGGGGGGAGGAGCTGTCTTCTTAGATGCCAGCTCGGATCCAATGTCAGATCCTGGACCCATCAGTTATCAATAACGACAGTACCAGATATGTTGTTTTTATGATATTAATTTATATAGATATAATTTTCACATTTTTTCTAGAAATATCAACAGCCAAGTTACACAGACAGAACTTCTTAGCCTCATATGTAAGCGCTCAGCTAGATGAATAAAATGTTGACTGTATGCGTCTAACTTGAGTGATTGCTGAGATATTACAAGCGGTTTACAAAATATTACAAATGTTAGTTACTGTGTTTACTGCGACTTATAAAATTCAGTTTAAGACCTAAAACCTAAAGAATACTACCAATATAAAATAATTTGTGCTGAAGAGTTTGCCATTTATACTTCTTTCATAATCCCTACAGTTCCAGAGACATGAACATTTGTTTGACTATGAGGCAATAAAAATCTGATTCTGTCAAAGGACTGAGGCTCTGACCATTGGAAAGTAAAGTGCAAACTTCCTGAGCTCCATTGGAGTGAATGAGTTAATATTCCATTTTATTTGCAAATTCTGGAAGAAACAAACAATGAGTAAAAAGGTCACAAGAAAACCAACTGGTTAAAAAACACAAAAAGAAAAATCTAGCAAAACTAAACTTTCCACTGTGTGAAACCTCTTCTATCAGAGGCAACATGGGATATATGCAAATAATCCTTTAAGGATATCAGGTGTTTCAGCTAAATGGCAATTCTGAATGTCCATGACTTTCTTTTACTTTTAAGTCTGTTTATGGACAATTTCAGGCCAATAAAGCCAAACCCCTCTAGCTGTGGACATGCATGTTTCTGCCTTCTTATGGCATCATCCGTACAGCACAAGAGGAATGTTTGACTTCTGGAAACACAGGGATGTCGTACCCAACTGATATCCATAAACATCAGGGTGTCTACAAAATATCAAGCAGAGAACAAAACATCCAGGACCAAGGGTGAAAATTACTCGAGTTTAATGTGGCAGCTCCAACAATTGGAATAAATCAAATAAACAGCAGACTGGTTTCGGCAAAGATTAGCCTTCCTTAGTGCAATAACAATAGAAAGTACACACAATAAATTTAAATAGTAAACCTAATCAAAATGCAAGCATCTCATTGAATGATCAACTTAACTCATTTAGGCCAGGTTTAAACAACACCCCCCCCCCAAACCTGATGATCTAACTGGTTTCTTTTATATTTAACATAGTATGCCAACCAGTTTTAGACATTCTATTCCCTGTAACCTTGTCAATGACAATGAATTTGAACTGGGCAGTAATATGGGTCCTAGTATGTTGGAATAATGAACAGGACATCCTTTTATTTATGTGACTGAGGTGCTCGGAAATCCAAACTCTCAGTGACCTTGAAGTTTGCCCCACATAAAAGGCAGAGCAGGAGCAAGTAGCAAAATATATGACCCAGTAAGTACTGCAGTTACCAAAACACAACATATCACAGACTTTGGAAGTATTGCTACTGGTGAATGTTTTGCTCTTAAGTACATGGGAGCATGCTAAACAGTGACCGCAGGGTGTGCACCCTACCAATTTGTCCCCAAATAATGTGGCCTGCTGTGTGTTGAAGGGCATTCTATGTTTGTAATGATTAAAATAAGAACCCAGTGTGGGACATCTTCAGTATGAAAAGAGATATTTCGAAGAAAGGAGCTCACATAGCCTTTTCCTGGCCATAAGAACGTCCCAAAGGTGATCAATGACCTGCCTAAAGGTATTAATGTTCCGCCCAAATGTGGTAACCAATTTCCTTAGAAGTGTGTTGATATTGCAACAAGGAAGATCTAGATTGTTGTGAAGCAAATTGACTAACCTCACTAATATTGTCAATATCGTATCGTCTGTGGAGAAATCTATTTTTCAAATCCTGTTGATGGTAATCATAAGAGTTCTCAGAGGAACTAATGCATCTTATCCTTAGAAATTGGGATTTGGGGATGTTGCAGATATTGTGTCGAGGGTGATGACTACTGGCATGAAGTAAGGTGATATATTGCGGATGTTTGCGAAATACCTCAGTCTTAAATGTATGATTGGCCTCCCTAGTAATAGTGATGTCCAAATACATAATCTGGTTGATATCATAATTTAACGTGAATTGGATGCTCCACTTATTCTCATTGTTATACTACACAAATTCCTGTACATGTGTCATCCCCCCTCCACACCATCCAGCAATCATCCAGATAACGACGCCAGATATCAACTTCATCAAGATATAAATTATGGCCAACGTCATAAATAAGTTGTTCCTCTATATAACCCATAAAAAGGTCAGCACAGATGGGGGCAAAAGAAGCCCCCATGGCGGTACCTCACCTGCCAATAACATCTGCCATGGAAACGAAATGTGTTCTTGGTTAACACATGTTCGGTTAGACAGAAAAATAAGGTGTTAAAGCCACATGAGTATATATTAGCCTTATTCAGCCAAAATTGAATAGCCTTTAACCCAGCCCAGTGGGGAATGTTGGTGTACAGGGTGGTCACATCCAATGTGCACATAAGCCAACCAGGATCCAACTGTGTATCCATCACAATCTGTAAAAATTGGGTAGTATCTTGAATCCTGGACCTGACCATTGATAATAGAGATTGTAAATATTTAATGAGAAATGCATCTAAAGGTTCTGTAAGTGATGCCCTGCCTGATACAATTGGCCTCCCCAGTGGTTTGGGTAGGTCTTTATGAATTTTGGGGAATAAATAAAGGCACTGAGATTGGGAATCAGATACAGTCAGTTGGTATAAATTTCACTTGTTAATGATACCTTCTTCCAGGGCAAGATTCAGGAATCTATTTCCTTTTTAAATTTTGGTACTGGAACTAATGGCATGTGCATATAGAAGTGGCTGTTAGATAGTTGTTTTGGCCTCTGCCAAATACATTGGCCAATCCATAACCACGTCTGCCCCACCTTTATCAGCTGGTAATATGAACAGTTCATGGTTATCCCTAAGCTTGAATAACACCTGTTGTTTCTGCTTTGTAAGGTTATGTTTCATGTTGGTGAGAAGATATTTGTTAAAGTGCAAGTGCTTAAGTACACAGTCCTTGAATATGGCAATGTGTTTGTCCATGGGTGGCATGAAAGAAGATTTCCGGAAATGAAAATCAGTAGATCTTTGAGTCTGAGTATCATCCACAAAAAAACATCTTAAATTCAACAATCGGCAGAAATCCGAAACATCATTGGCAAATGTATCTTCATTGACAAAAACAACAGGGACAAAATTTAGACCCTTGTTTAATAATTTTATTTCAATTTCAGACAGTGGGTAGGTGGAAATATTACTCATTATTTGTCTCTCTTAATGTGGTAGAATCAAATCTAAAAGAGGTTGGATGTTGTTTATGGGACCAGTGTTTTCTACCTCCTCTGTGCCAACCCCCCCCCCCCCAAAAGCCTAAGTACTTGGAAGTCTCCTGGCTGCCAGTGAATCAGAAGCGGGGGTGATTTCAATATAAGTGGCGGGGAATGAATCATCCCCTGAAGTTCCACTTCGGCCATTAGGGGCTCTTGAGTATGGACCAAGGTCTCTTAATTTTAAGGACTGGTTTGTTTTTGTCCTGCTCTACAAATCTGACATTTTTTTTTTTGTAACCCAAAAGGTTTACCTCTCTCATAGCCTGTGATATCACGGTTGAATTTATGGGTCTTCTTAGTTTTAAGCTGTTGCTCTAAGGTAAGTAAATCCTTGGTCAACTGATTAAGATACTTGTCAAAACAAGGTTCCCCTTCAAAATGTCTCACCTTCTCACATATGGGTTTGACTTCAAGAATGAACTTGTCTATTGTCCGGGAACACAATGTGGAATGAGGACTTCAGCAAAGGCCATAGATGCCTTATCCTGGGCTTGAGCCCATTCCTCTAATAGCAAATCATCTGCTAAACTGACCAAAAGCTGAATGCGGACCCTAAAGCCACGTGGATAAATTCCCCGTACCTTATATGCCTTAAACAGTTTGAGATGCCAGACATTGGTTCTAAGGGACTTCATGCTGTTGGTTAGTTTAAGAAAAGATGATGAGCATATATTTTCAGGATCATTGGGGCCCAGTGTGGAATTATCTGTAGAGGTTTGTCTCAATCCAAAAACATTCAGGTCATCCCTGTCTGCGGAAAGACCTTGTAGGAGTTTGGTGACATCCATAATCTTTAAGGGGCAACCCCAGAATTATTATTTGAATGTAACAGCAAGAAACTAAACAATACTGAAAAGCTGCAGTAATAACAATATGTTATAATACAGTTCACTCCAGATGTATAGATACAGTTGTAAAAGGCAATGTGTAATCCGATACCATATATTCAACTACAGACAAAATATTAGTATACCCACATGGCAATTCTAATGCTGTATAAGGCAAAATCATTTTCCCTAGTAGCAAAGCGTTCAAAAATGCAAATGCCTTGATTGTAAACTATAACAGCTGTATGTATATGTCTCATGAAGGGCAACCAGAAATAGAATTAGAAGGTGAACAATAAAGTTATAAATTATGTCCCAAAAAGAATGATGCCATGACCATATTATAACAGTAATGGGAAAAATCCTTGTGGTGTGAAGTGTGTCCAATGAATCTCTTGGAAATAAAGATGAAACCCAGACCGCTAGGCCTCAACGAAATATTAACAAGATATAACCAAATAAAGGCAAACGCAATCAGCCTAAAATGCCCAGTGCTGGTTAATAACTATCATGGTAAAATTGCTGATTACGCTAATAAATATCAGCCAATAATACGGCATAAATAAGTTCTGAATATGAGAAACACAAAATGATATAGCATCCTACAATACCTGTTAACAGTACAAAACAGCACAATAAATGTCCAGTGCTGACTTATTACTGTTTTTGCTTCAATTTACTAGTTGTACTAAAACGAGTTTATAGCAGCATTTTGAAAATGTTATAGGACGAATCACTAAATGTCGAACTGAAATGATCGACCTATTACATTTTCGAATGCCGATAAAAAAAAATCAAAAAAAAAAACTAAAGGGTGTAGGGCAGGGGACCAAGCACCCCTGCACCCCCCATACCCCCGCTACTTAAATATACCAACTCCAAGACTGCACTACATTGAGGTAAATGGAAATCTCCCTTTACGGATATTTCCATTTACCCATTCAACGTTCTGCCCTTTCAGCATTCTCAATGCGACAATATCAAATTCGATAGTCAGCATTTGAGATGCTGATTGGGACCCACTAAAACATACCAGCCAATAGTAAGACATAGAAAAGTTCGATTGAGAAGAAACCAAAAATTATTAGCACCTGACAGTACCTGTAAATAATCCAAAGGAACACAATTGGAAGTCGCCACTCAGTCACCATAAGATAATACAGTCAAAAACCCAAGCTGTAAAAATTCCACTGCGAAAAAACTAACCAAAAAAGGGCAGAAGTCACTGTATTCCAAAGTTCAGGGACTATTCAAATAGAAAATCCAATGGCCGACCTTAGTCGCTGCCGCTGGTTCCGTTGTCTCCTCGTGAATCTGCTCCTGAACTGAGCCGAAAGATGGAACTGTGTCTTCCAACCTTCAATCAGGTCGACGTACGTTGCTACCTGGAAAAAATACGATAATCCAAGTCCCGGAATGGTCAGCAAATAACAGCATCCACAGTGAACAGTTGAAAAGGAGAAAAAACATGCAGCTTACATGCAGCTTGTGGTTTAGCGGTCTAACCCTTTGAATAAAGGAAACGTAACTGCGGTTAACCGCAAATGTCTAAATATTGAAGGCAGGCAAGCATGCTCCAGCAAACAAAAGTGCAAAGGTACCATTTAAAATCATGAGAAAGAATAAAATGGTTGGCTATAGGTCCTAAGAGAGGCTTGTAAGAGATGAAAACACAAGGAGGAGCCTCAGCCACTGATATTGAAACTCACCCCCGTAGGCCAACAGCGGAAGAGCGCACAAGTCAATACTGTATAAGGAAATCCGCAAGTACGGCAGGTGCATGGACTAAACCAATGTAATTAATCACAGAACAAAACATCCAGCACCAAGGGTGAAAATTACTCCATTTTAATGTGGCAGCTCTAACAATTGGAATAAACCAAAGAAACAGCACACCAGTTTCAGCAAAGATTAGCCTTCCTCAGTGCAATAACAGAAAGTACACACAATTAATTTAAACAGTAAACCATAATCACAATACAAGCATCTCATTGGATAATCAACTTAAATCATTCAGGCCAGGTTTAAACAAACTCCACAACCTGATGATCCAACTGGATTCTTTTTTAATTTAACATAGCATGCCAACCAGTTTTAGACATTATATTCCCTGTAACCTTGCCAATGATAATGAATTTGAACTGGGCAGTAATATGGGTCACAGTATGTTTGAATAATGAACTGGACATCATTTTATTTCTTATGTCACTGAGGTGCTTGGAAATCCGAACCCTCTCTGACCTTGAGGTCTGCCCCCACATAAAAGGCAGAGCAGGAACAAGTAGCTAAATATATGACCCAGACAGTACTGCAGTTACCAAAACACAAAATATCACAGACTTTAGAAGTACTGCTACTGGTGAATGCTTTAATCTTAAGTACATGGGAGCATGCTGAACAGTGACCGCAGGGTGTGCACCCTACCAATTTGTCCCCAAATAATGTGGCCTGCTGTGTGCTGAAGGGCATTCTATGTTTCTAATGATTAAAATAAGAGCCCAATGTGGGACCCCTTTGGTATAAAAAGAGACATTTCGAAGAAAGGAGCTCACAAAGCTTGTCATGGGCCATAAGAATGTCCCAATGGTGATCAATGATCTGCCTAAAGGTATTAATGTTCTGCCCAAAGGTGGTAACCAAACGGACTGACTCAACTCGATTATTTTCCTTAAAAGTGTGCGCCTTTTTTTTTTTAAGCAAGAAAGTGATCTAACTTAAGGCACATTTCCATATCCTCATGGCTTCTCTGCAAACAGAGAAAGAGTGTCCTATCTTGCTTATTTATATACTTAAAGCACAGCCATCTTTTCTGTGTGGATGGCAATCACAACCTAGGGGAGTATACCACTGAATGCCTGCAATGCTACAAAGTACCTCCAGCACGTGGATGTGAGATCATGCCTGTTATGTGCCCTGGATCATCTTGTGCAGGTAATTTTACTCCATCCCACATGGAGGTATCCATTATTATTGTGTGTGTAGGGAACGTTTGCAAAAAGGGTGTACCCACTGATAGATTTGGCATTTTTGTCCATCACTGTTGATACATCTGTTGGAGAGTTTGTAGCTGTTGTAGGCTGTGCTTCATCCTACTAAGTTCGTGTGGCCAATGAAGAATTCTCATGTTCAATCTGTCCATCTGAACAGATGCATCCTTAAGGCCCAGCACTTCTAGAACCACAACCACTGTAGGTCTTGCATTCTAAGAGAGACTTGGTACTTCATTTATAATGGAAAAGATCTTGTCTGGAGGTAAGTTTGTTTTCTGAATGATCTGGAATCAGTGATAACTATAGGTTGTATTGGGATTAGTACAGACTTTTGCAGATTAACAGTATTCTCCAAAAACAGGCACTGGTGGAGTAAGTACTGTCTTGCAAATAGGACTGATTTCACAATGGGAGCAGCTATGAGCTAGCCAGCTTGGTAAAGGAAAACCCTTAACCCTTAGAGGTTACATGTGAGCCATGACTGGGCCATGCATTTGGTGAACACCCAGAGATTGTAGTGAGGCATAATAGCAGCACTTAGAACTGATGACAGGTTCTCATCTGGAAGTGCAGGAACCTACTTGATGTTTTCACTATTTTGCTACATTGGTAAGCATATTGGAAGTCCAAAGAGCACATCTAATCACTTGTTTACAAGCATGGAAGGATGAGAACTCCTTCTCCATTTACTGGTTTAGTCGACTTAAGTTCAGACTGGGTCTGAGGTCCTGAGTTTTTTTTGGGTACCAAGCAGAACCTGGATCCTTTCTGGACTGGTGGGACCACTTGGATGGCTCCCTTTTACTTCTGTCTTCCTCTAATGGGTTAGAACTACTGGGGATGTGACGGCAGACTTTTGCAAATACACAAAAATAGAAGACAGTAGCCTACGGATATAAATGTCACTTATCCAAATGTACAACATGATGGCCAACTACACCCAGAGGTGTAGCGAAGGACATTTCAAAATACCTCCAGCACTGTACAGCCAGGCAATGTTTCATGACTCGTACTGACAAGATCCTTGAAAAGGCCATCTGTTGCACTGATGATTTGGACTACCTCTGCCTCTAGGACAGCAGCTGGACTGGAAGTCCCCTTTACCACAAAATCCCCCATCATTGTGCTGTCAATTCTGAGGTTGCTGGGATTTTCAAAGCCACAAGTTTATACAACCTTTCCGATTTCTTTAAAATGACTCAGAGGTGCCAAAAGTCACCCCCATAGCTGTAGGCATTCTACTGTCTTGCTCACACTGCAGTTTTTCTTTCACCTTCTGCCCAAACAAGGAGGAGCTGTTAAAAGGCACAGTGATGAATGTTGCCTTGAAATGGTCCAAAAAGGTGGTCAGGAGAAGCCAGGCCTGTCTTATCTCTAGGCTGCAACCTGGTGCTCAAGCTGTACCATATCTAATGTTATGAATCATACACATGGCGAGGGAAAATATAACTGATATTGTAGTCACTTGGGATTCAAGCAGAATTGTCAGACCACTTGCAGGCAGCTGTTTCACATTATCAGCAGTATTTTCAGCCATTCACCACAGAAATCTTGTCATGTGCATTACACTGTTCAAGGTCCTGATGAAAAAGGTACCTGAAGCATAAATGCACTTCCCAAGTCTATCCATCACCCCAAACTCCTATTCTGGATGATGGATAGCCTGGGCATCCTTCAGGGCATCCCTTTTGGTGGCAGTGGACACCACTAACAAATCCTTACTCCAATGCTGCCATGTTACAGAGTCCACAACACTCTAACAAGTTTATAAGGGTTAGGGGCGCAGCTACATTGGATTCCTTTCAAACTTAGTTGCACACAATAATTGTCTGGTATTGGCACAACCTGGGTTGCCAGGAAAATGACTTTTTTTTTTTTTTTTTTTTACAAGCCTCCTACACAAATTCTTCCTCTTGGGAAGTGGGATATGTGGTCAAGGATCCTCTCTCTCTCCATCTCTAGAATGTCAGGAAAGGTGGCATCCTCCAGAGGGGATATGGGTGGAAACCTCCCTTTCATCAAGATCTATATCAAGAGAGGGAGACACTGATGGGGAGTCATTGTCCTTCTTAAGCTACCCTCTTCCTGTGTGGGCAAGGAGGGCAGTCATCAAAACTCTCCTAGGTAGAAGGCACCCCTTAATTCTGCAACATAAGCTTATGAAGTCCTATGTCCATACGTAATGTCAATAAAAAGTAGTCAAAGTGTCAAGCATCAACAGCATCAAGGCACCCCTTAATTCTGCAACATAAGCTTATGAAGTCCTATGTCCATACGTAATGTCAATAAAAAGTAGTCAAAGTGTCAAGCATCAACAGCATCTTGGGGCAAAATCAAATGGCACACAGTCTGGATTTGTAAATAACGCAGAATTAGCCTCCTATGCATCAACAAGCCAAAAGAAATACCAAATGTGCTGGTGCCATCACTGTGGCCGTGCCAAAGCCGTCCACCATTACACAGCATTCTACAGCCAAAGGTATTTCTGGAGATTTTGTTACTGAAAGGTCTAATGCTGATGCCCACTGATACAGACAATGGCCCTGGCAGCATTAGGGACAGAGTTATCATAAGGTGATAGACGCAGAATCCCTCCATCATAATGGGCCCTAATACTAACACCAAGGTCAGCATACAAGTAACCACTGATGCCACAGATAAACAAATATCAGACTCAGAGGGAAAAGTCACAGTATAATATTCTATCGCTTCACTGTCAGAAGTAAAACATGGGCTGTAGCAGGAGGAAGAGAGGGAAGAGTTGTACATGAAAAAGAAGGAGGGTTTTGTTTCGAGCTACCCTAGGAACAGAGGGGGTTCAGCTGACACCATACTAAAGCTGCTTTCACAAAGGTGGCCATAATATGTTATCAGTTCAATACTGTGGGGCTCCTGAGGGATCTGTAAGACCCGAGACAGAAGACTGAAGAAGGTATTGAGGAAAGAAACCTTGGTAACTCCTTCTCCAGAGAGAAAGGCCCAGTCCTTCCTCTTGGTGCAGTCACTCATGCCGGACAACTCCTGCCATGGAGGTGAAGAAGACTGGGATGGAGTAGTAACTGAATTTGTCCTCAGTCAAGCTGAAGTAGTAGTAGAAACCCGGGGGACTTTGGCTGAAGATTTTTTCCAATATGGAGACTCAGGTTACTCCACTCTCCATTTTTTTTAATCTTCTCTTCTTCAGTCTAGACCCTTAGGAAGAGAATGACAGGGATACGTCCAAAGTTGCCATTTTAACAGATGTGGACTTTGAACATTTCATTCCTTTAAGCACAAGTTTGCTACTCTTATCCAGGACTGTGCATAACTAGAATTTAAAAAAAAAAAAAATGCAATCACAACCCAAATGGCTCATACCAAGACAAACCACACACACATCATGAAGGTCTTGTAGAAGGATTTGATTGCGACATTACCTGCATTTCTTAAATACTAGCTTGGGTCCATTCTCCATCCCTAATAAAACCTTCTCTAACAAAACATAACAGCACCACCCAATAACTAGCAAAAAAGGTAAAGGTTTTGTAGTAGCACTCCTTACTAACACATTAGATTAGGTAAAACGACAGTTACCAATAAATAAATAAATAATATACATATATGTATGTGTGTGTGTGTATATATATATATATATATATATATATATATATATATATATATATATATATATATACATATATATATATATATATATATACACACACACACAGACACATATATATGTGTGTGTGTATCTACGTGTCCAAACACCAAAACAAACAAAAAAAAAATATATAAAAACTGTTGCAGAAAGACCAAAAACGCCACAGGAACGACAGCGTACTGAAGACAACTTTAATAAAATTCAATAAAACAAAGTTGTGGTGAAATGCTGCTTCCACAAAATTAAGTGCTTTTCGCCGGTAATGTAAACAGACTTATTCAGATAATAGCACAACGTGAATTCAAAATTATTTAAGTGTAAGTAAACCAATCATTAACCCTTTGAAAGAGAGAAAAATTCTGACTTACTTTTTTTGAAAAAATGGTGTGCAAAAATTTAAATTGAAGTTTCCTAACAGCCACTTAGTACGAAGTAGTAAAACTTAAATAATAAGTAAAATATAACAATTATTAATACTGCATACTGGATATTACAGGTAAAAATCAAAGTGTGTGTTACTCTAGACAGAAGTGCTGTATAATGCACACATTAGAAACGTAATAGAGCAAATGAAAATAGTAGAACGTACTAGTAAGCGGTTAGTAATTGTGTTTCTATACATTATCAGTAAACTTATAACTTCGAAACTAGTGATGAGACAAAAGACCAAATGATCATATTCACGTACAAATGTAACACAATGTCCTATTTAGCGGAGTGTAGGCAGAAAACCTAAACCAAAGCTAAGTGGACATGCTGTATCATAAAAAGTAAGTAATGCTATCGTTAATAACAGTTT
>NC_056734.1:1015341091-1015454249 GCF_019279795.1 Protopterus annectens | reverse complement strand
GGACGAGGAGCCAAACCATATATTTGGACTCCTCAACACCCCACCTCTGTGCTCGGAAGCAACTACCCTCTCCTACACCTGCCATCCTGACTGCAAATCGATTCCACAATCAGTTATGCTGTGTATTCCCGCCTATGGGGCTTATATATGCCGTTTTTCCCGCACTTATCTGTGATTGGCCATTTTGGAAATGTATCAGCTTCACAAAACCTGCTTTGTCATGCTTCTCTTTCCATTCATTCCTATATATATATATATATATATATATATATATATATATATATATATATATATATATATGCTAATACTGCATTTCTAAGAGCAACTGTCATGGCTTAGTGGTTCAGTACTTTGACTATGGTGCATGGTATCCTGAGTTCTAGCCTGGCCATTGCTTTTTTATTTTGACTGTCTACACAAGCTAGGAGGTGTCTGTGTAAAGGTAGTTTTGATGCAGCTTGCTCAACGTTGCCCGACGGTTATCTTGTTGGCGCGGTGCGCAGCTCCGCGCAATCGGGTTACGCGTCATTTGGCTGTCAGTACGCATATTACGCTCAGCTCAGCTACGGGCACACAGTTTCAGCGTGTTACAACACTGCTCAACCCCGGGCACTCATTTTACACCTGTTAAACCACTGCTCACCTACGGGCAGATATACTCAGCTTGTTAAAGTGTAGCTCAGCTATGGGCACTTCTGACATTTTTTTTTTTTTATTATCTCACATTTCTTCAAAATACATGGCCCATTTCATTACATTTTACAGAAAATATAATTTTATATATGTACATACATGTCAGGGAATTGTTTCGTGCTTATTTCACTAGAAATAAAAATTGATGTTGGGGCTCGAACCGTGACTGCCTCCTCTTCAGCCGACATCTCTACCGCTACGCTATTGCTTCTTGGCTTACTTTGCATATTTAGATCTTATATGCTTTTCCACTGACTGCTAACTGTGGCTAAGCGACGGGCACGGCCCCGCAAACGAGCGCAATTACGGGCAAACCTCTTTAAAACTTATAAAAAAAATATAACATGTTAATTTTTACATTTTATGTTTATAGTCTGTGGGGGCATGTGTTGTGTTGTGTTTGACATTTACGCGGACTCTCTCGTGGGGGTTTACTTTCGGGACTGTATCAGCTTTGGGGGGGTGCATCTTTTATATGGTAGATGCAGGGGTATTCTTTATTGTCAAGGGTAATTTACTGTATTTTTAGGAATGAACTTGATCAGTGGTTGTGACACCAGGTGTTAGTGAGGTTTAGACCCTCTTGAAGGATATGGGTATCAGCTGTAGAGTTAATATCAATGCAGAGTTTACAGTCATTATCGAACATTATCATCCATAGACCCTTAATGTCTGCTTAGATTACAAAGATGTATATGCCAAGCAGGTAATAATCTTTTACAAAACCCTTTAAGATGCCACTAGTGACAAGTCTTTTATAGGAACATGTGCCAGCAACCCTCAATGAGTGTGTGTTTTGCCAGAGAGATAATTTGCTGTACACTGGGTTACATGGGGCTGAATTTTGAAATGGCTGAGCATTTCAGTAATACCAGAGTATGGAATACTAAAAAAAAAGGTCCTAGTCATTGGCCATTGGCAATGAGGACTAATCCTATAATTGGTAGACTTTGCACAGTGGGCTGAGAGGCAACCGTCTGGCCTGATCATACAACTGTACCTAGCATCTTATCTGACTCCATTATCAACCACTATCCAGTTTGGTACATTTAGAGAGCCAGCACAGCAAGAATTCAATCTCATATTATATTTAGATGAATTAGATATAGACACCTCCAAGAGTTTTTGCTTGTACTTGTAAGCCTAGACTGCTCATGTTTATTTTATGCCCGTTACATTGACCACGGAGTTGCCAACTTCCAGACATGCTTCTTACGGATACTAGACAAGTATGCCTGTATAAGATAAGTGACATTTTTGGGGGTTACTTAGTGACTTAGCTTCTCCTGTACCCAAGCAGAGATGGTTGAAGGAAACAAAGCCTGGTTAGTCCACTGCAGCACCAGGGTAAACCTTCCTGCAATGCTTACATGTCCCTGTACAGTAACTGCAAAGCGTCAATCAGAGCTGCTAAAAAAAGTACCTCAAAGGCTTCCATAAAACATTTCTTACTAACAAAAAAGAGCCCTGAAGAGAACTAAACATACTTCTAAAAAAAGGCATTTGATAAGACTGTAGATACCCCTTGCACACTCACTACTGATGAATTTACTACATCCTTTAAGTCCGCAGTAAACACCCCACTTCCACTTATTCAAAACCGTCCAACTTGTCAACTTGTGATTGGACCAACCTTCCCAGTAACATTTTCCATTCTTCTTCACAAGGTACCATCTTAAAACTGTTAGTAATTATGAAAGGACAATGAGCAAACAACCTTCCACCCAGATTCCTGAAGATGGCTGCCTAGCGAACAGCAGCCTTGTCTGTCTACTCCTATGATACTCCTCAGCAGAAGGCACCATCATGCAAAAGTGAAATATTACTTGCATCACCACTACTAGGGGAAGACAAAAGGATCTAGTCAACTACCAACCCATTTCTGTACTAAGCCGACTTGGAAAGGTTGTGCATTAATAGTTTATATTCTGCCTCTGCCTCGACTGTACTAACTTGCATGGCAAGACTGCACTTCTCTATTTCTAAAACCATGTTCTGACTACTGTGAACAGAAATTAGTGTACTAGAATCCTCTTCCTGGACTTCAGCAAGCTGTTTAATACTTTATTTCATATCTTGCTGCTTGATCAGCTAGGCTAGTTTGTATTAACAACTCATGTTGCCAATTAGCTCAAGTGCTACCTAACAGAAGGTTACTTTAAAGTTCAGTGTCATGCTTTCCTCTGTGAGGTCAGTGATAACTGTTGTACCTAAAGGTTCTGCACTTGTTCCCATCCTGTTTTGCCTTTCCATGAATGGCATGTAGTATAATGGACTTCCCATTGTTTGAGATGCAGTTGATGTTGCTTTGCTGTGCTCCCCTCCCCTAATACAGTGGCAAATAATATCTCTCCTGTCCAAGCATTTATTTCAGTCACATTATGGGATTTCTTTTTGCACTAGAACTTTGATGCTGCATTAGTTTCACAGTTTGCTGGCTTATTGTTTTTTTGGTCCATTATATTTCAGCCATCTTTTTGCTTCAATATGCCTTTAAGAGTCTGATCTGCAATGTTTTAGGAATATGAAATTGCTGCACCTGCCTGATTTGGACACAAGAACATATACTCATAAGTGCATTACTGAAATCAGCAGAGATTTTACTCGCTTTGTAATAGACGTTCATTCTGTATGTACTTAAGCTTTCATCTGTTTAAGAACAGAAATAAATTTCATTGTTACCTGTCACTAGCGTTATTAAATTCCAAATCTATTTATTACATTTTCATAACTGAATGCGGTGACAAAACCTCCATGTTTAGCCCTTCTTTTGCTATTCTGCTGGATCCTAAAATTTCTGAATACTGATCTTGCCTGTTTAGTATACATAATGGCTTGCATTTAACTGATTTCCCCCTAATATATATCAGCGAGATTATTTATTTAGTTATTTATTATTTCGATGGGTAGAGCACTGATCCGAAAGAGCCGGTTTTCCCAGCCCAGGACATTACAGAGAGAAAATAGAAAAATTAGGGCAACTCTGGAAATTGTAAAGAAAAGACATGTAATGTAAACATTTGTCTGAGAAAGTATACGTTTGTCACAAAACGTATTTGTAATACATTGTGTGTACATTTGTTTCGGTGTTAACAGATTTTTTTTCAGTATCTGCGGCAAAAGGCTAGGTTAGCTTTAGTGTAAAAGTTGCTTCTACGTCCCTTTACAGCTCTGTACCGAGCATAGTAAGTGAATCTTTCTCCAAGGCATGTGAGTAAAGTTGTTTTCCTTGCAGCTAAACCACCCTGCCCCCACTCTTAACTATGTATGCTATCTGAGCTCATTGGCATATCCCTCCCTGTCGAGTAATGTCTGGACTGTTTTGATCTGCTAGCACTTCCACTGCCTAATTTGGAAGTGGCTGCCACTACAACCTCCTTGAAACAGTCTATATTAACTTTAAAGAAACGAATAAAAGCAGTAGTAAATGTAAAGTTAATTGTTATCAGACTTAACTTGACTAATCTTTTTGTATGATTCCTGCCCCAAAATAGAAGCGGTTTGAATAAAGCAATATTGTGCTGCTTTATATTTTTTATTTATTTTATTTTACATCTGATCCAAACTTACTGTGTGCATGTACTCCCTGGGTGAAATAATTCACAAAGAAGAAAAGCATGAAATAGAGGCAGTAAGCTGTACATACCAGAATCATAACTGAAAATAAAAATGTATTTCAGACTGTGCAGAAGGCTGCGATTAATAGATGTAGCAACAATTATGAAAGAAATGGAGATTTTACAATTCTACATGATTTTTCAATATTCACATTATTATTAAATTAATATTATTTTACATGAGATATTACTTGGATAGAAGGAAGTTTCTCTGTTCACCTGTGAGAGAGGAGAGCTTTGAGCAACCTGTCTGTCCCTGGAGGAGTGGTTCCAGCATAGAAGTTAGTAGTTTATTGGCCATTTTGGGCTAATTTCTATCTTTCATTTCCCTAGTATAAAAACCGCATTTGCATGGTTTTGCGCACCATGGAGTGCCGATTAGCTACGGTTAAATTATTCCCGGCTCCACTAAGTCTTCTCTTCAGTTTTTCCCTTGAAACTAGTCTAACTCTCAACCTAAGCACTCCGAAAGCATCTTACAGCCCAGCGCTTGCTCAGACCTAATAGCAAGCACTAATATACCCTGACACTGATTGCCCAGCAGGGCAAGACTCTTTATTCACCCTTCACCAACCAAGCGACTAAGCAGCTCATCCTACTATTCAGGCATGAACTAAGGGCAACTTCAGGTGAACTCTCCAGTCCAGCTGGTGAATCTGGGTATCCTGAGGCAATGTTACAACTGCCTCATGTACACAGACAACCCTCTCCTCCTACCACAAAACACTAACATATGCGAGAGATGCAATTATACAACCAAACTGGAAGCTAAGCTGTCTCCACCCAAGACTGGAACAGACAGTCAAGAGGAGAAGGTTAACACTTGCACCACAACTCCAGCCACACAGACCTACTAAAACAGCACTGGCAAAAACACATAAATACACAAAATCATACTCTGAGGCTCTAAATAAAAACCTGCAAAAGCATCAGAGACCTCCAAAGCAGACACCCAAACAACCTGCACTTCCCGTCACAAACCAGACAACACATAAAACACAAAATCAGTGTGCCGCACAATCACAGCCCTTAAGGCGAAATAACATACCTAACACACTAGTAATAGGTGACTCTATAGTCAGGCACACTGACGTCCCACTCACTAGGCTGGACAAGCAGAAGGTTACTGTTAGCTGCCTGTCAGGTGCTGAAATCCGCCACATAACACAAGCACTCGGGTCACTCCAGAACAAGTACAAATATGACTCTCTCATTGTTCATGTTGGTGTGAATGACCTGAGACGTACCTCCCTGGACTACTTGAAAAGAGACATGGAAGAGCACTCTGATCATGTAGCCCAGGCTGGTATCACCCTGACCCTGAGTACATCCTGCCCTCACCAAGAATCATACCTCAGTATAAAGAAAAAATGATCAATTTCAACAATTGGCTAAGCTTTTGGTTTCATTCAATGGGGATCCAGTGTCTGTCAGCCTGGGACGACATGCTCGGCAAGCCCCGTTGCTTCGCAAGAGACGGCTTGCACCTGTCGCCTCTAGGCTTTCGAATACTGGCCAAGGCTCTTGCTGCCCCCATAGTGCCGTTTTTAGGCAAGGCTCAAAAGTCAAACCCACCTCCGTAAACAGCACAATTAACAAAAAACTGTGGGTTATGCTACTCAGTGCCAGGAGTTTAAATCTCAAAATGCACGCGCTCGAAGCACTCCTCAGTATGGAGAACATCGACATCTGTGCAGTAACTGAAACCTGGTTTAAGGCTCCAGAGAGCATCCCAGCACTACTGGGCTACAACTCATACCACATGTTTCGGCCACAGAACACAGACCGAAACACAAAAGGAGGGAGTGTATCCATATTCATCAAGGATACCTACACCTCCAGGTTAGTGGCGTAGCATGATGCCTCCGAGATCATCCATGTGCAACTAACATTGGGCAAATCTGCAATGCAAATTGTGGCTTGCTACAGATCACCCTTCATGACCCAGGACCACCATTCCACCTTTCTGGAGACACTGGAAAACATGAAGGTCCTACCAAGCACCCTGATATTGGGTGATTTCAATTACCCTACCATTCACTGGGAAAACTACTAGGGTACAAATTCCCAGGCCCAGCGCTTCCTGGAATTCATCAACTCAAATGCCCTGGATCAGCTGGTAAACTCCCCTACCAGAGGTGAAAACATATTGGACCTGGTCATCACCAACATGGGCGACAGGTGTTCCACACCGGAGGTCAACCCGTCACTGGTTAGATCAGACCATAAACTAATCACTCTGGATGTCCACACTCCACCACTTCCCCCAACTAAGGAAACCACAGTAAAAAACTTTTCTAAAGCAAACTTCAGCTTACTTAAGACAGAGATGGTAAGTTTCACAGCCCTCACGCTAAAGGATAATGCTGCCCAAGATGCAGAAACCTTTACAAATGCACTCTGAGCACCTACAAGGATGCATGGATCATGCCATCCCTAGCATAACCAAGACTCACTCCTCTAAGAGAAGGAAACCAGTTTGGTGGACCCCTGCAATAAACAGGCTATACAACAGAAGGAGGAAACTAGTTCAGAAAAAAAAGCAAATCCCAAGAAGGAAAGACATCCCTGATCAGTATCAGTAAGAAACTGAGGTTCCTCATGAAATCATCCAAGGCTAACTTCGAAAGAAAAATAGCTAAGGATTCAAAAGATAACCACAAAGCCTTCTTTAGCTATGTTAAGAATCTAAGTGGCAACTCGCAGATGTGCACTGAACTAGTGCAAAATAGCACAAAATATACTGAACCTACTGATATTGCCAACATCCTGGCAGATAGATTAAGTGCAAACTTCACCCCCCTCTCACCTCCAAAAGGGCCCACAACAATACCGGAAAAGTGTAGTGTCCCAAAAATCACTGATGCACAGGTGAAAACTGCCCTTTCAAAAGCCAAAAACACAACATCAATGGGACCAGATGGTGTCCCAGGTTGTGTCTTGCACGAACTACAGAATGAACTAATCCCCCACCTAAACACGCTGTTCAACCTCAGCCTCTCCACAGGCTACGTGCCCATAGAATGGCGCACAACAACGGTTATTCCTCTCCACAAAGGAGGGGCCACAACTGACCCTGGTAACTATCGCCCCATAAGCCTGACTAGCCTGGTCTGCAAGGCTATGGAGCGCATAATCATGGAACTCCTTAAAAACATTGGGAACCTCCAAACACTTGACCCAACCCAGTTTGGCTTTAAGGTCAGATCATGTCTACTAAACCTGGTTGACTTCTTCGAGATTGTCACCAAGGCCATAGATGAGGGAAAGGTGGTTCACACAGTCTACCTTGACCTCACCAAGGCTTTCAACACCATTCCCCACTCTGGTATTACAGAAAAACTCACCAGCCTGAACATAAACCCCTACGTCACGAGATGAGTTGCCAACTGCTTACAGACAGAACTCAGTAAGAATAGCGGGCTCCAGGTCCGACTCTAAACCAGTCACAAGTGGTGTCTCGCAAGGCTTGGTCCTGGGACCCCTACTGTTCGGCATGTACTTCTCAGAAGTACAGGCAAACACAGGAGGACTATGGCTAACCAAGTTCGCCGATGATTGCAAACTGGGAGCCATAATTTGACTCTGTGGCTGACACGGGCATCCTCCAAAAGGGCCTTACTGAGACGGACACCTGGTGTCAAAGTCGTGGCCTCAAGCTAAATGCCAAAAAATGCATGGTCATCTCATTTGAGAAAAACAAAACACCCACGAATTACCACATAGGTGGCAGTCCCCTTAATACAGAAGAGGTAATAAGAGATCTGGGGACCCAGGTAGATAGTAATCTCTCCTTTGACAATCATATTGCGAAAGTAGTTAGGAAATCCTTCTATGTGGCCCCTCTAATTACTAAAGGGTTCACATCTAGAAATAGAGGTTATAGTCTCTACTCGTCATTCATTAGAACCATCATATAGTACAATGCCCCATTTGGGATGTACCACACAAGACACTGCCATCAGCTGGAAAGACCACAAAAGTACCTCACCACGAGGATTACTGGTCTCAAACATATGTCCTATGAAGCCCGACTGAAAAAACTCCGGCTGTACTCAGTGGCATATCGCTTACTCAGAGGTGATCTCTGCCTGACTTACAAAGCCATGTCCAACTCAGAATTGATGGACATGCTCCACCTAAAGAAATCCAAGTCACTGCGAGCCACACGTTCTAGTGAGCTAAACCTCGCCACAACAATAAATAGAACATGCTGGAGGGATAGATTCCTGTCACAGAGACTCCCCATACTTTGGAACAAAATTCCAAATTACATCAGGCAGAGCCCCTCACTAACGCTCTTCAAGAGAAACCTTGACGAGTGGATGGGTAACAGAAAATACACCCCTGGGATCACTTCATTGGCTCTGCTTGACAGAGGATCAGTTAATTAATCAATGGGGTGGCGAAAGCCGACACTCTGGCTAGGTTTATAAATGCCCCCGGACAGATAGCCTAGTACCTACCTATGAACCTATATACAGGAATAACCAAGTACTAGCCATTAAAACCGAGCATATAAGGATAATGACTTGTAAGGCTGACTATCCAGTAGACAAAAGGAGGAAGGTGATAAGACTGAGTATTCAATATATGCTGAAATTTTGGGAGATAGGAGTCCTAACAAGGGAAGGGGCATGTGGACACATTTCAATAGGGTGACCATTAAGCGTTTTGCACAAGGGGGTCAAAAGTAGTTGCATTAGGATGAGGATTATTGGACAATGAAACGGGCATACCTTGAAAGGCCATGGTCCTGGACAGACCTGAGTTTGCTATGCTGGCTGGAGAACAGTGGGGGCTCTGTAATGACTGATTGTGGGTTTCCAATCAGCCAGATCAGGACTGATTTTAATAGATATGGTGTAGCTGGGCATATTGGGATGATACAAAATCAGCCTTTTAGAAAGAAAGTGGGAGCTGGGAGGTGTTTTCAGTACATCTTTGGCCAGTATTGGAATCTATTGCAATTCAAATTTTAACATCAGTGCATGCCATAGGAGAAGCCAAACACCTGGTCAAGGCATGTTTTCATTTCTCAGGCCTTCAGAACAGAAATTCTTACATGTGTCAGACCTTTGAAGGGTACACATGACTGTCTTCTGACACCAGTAAGAGGGAACATTTTAAACTAAACTAGTGGCTGAAGGTTTATCCAGATAGGGAGGAGCTGCCTTGTTAGTAGAGGGGTTTACCACAGGGTTTATGATTCCAATGAAAGGCAAGAAAGGGGGAATAATTAAGAATTTGAAATCAGTGAGGCAACATCCACAAATAATTAAGAATAAAGTTAAACATGGAATTAGAAGCAGGCAGACTGGCAGACCTTTTTCTCACCCAGAAGTGCATTCAAGGTTTCACCCGTAGGTATAGATCCAAAAAAGAAAATAGGTGAATTTCAGCTCATTCATCCCCTGTCATACCTGGAGGGAGAGTCTGTGAATTATTACATAAATGGTAAAGGGACTTTTGTGCATTATGCTTTATTTGATGACGTGGTTAGAAAAGTACAGGAAAAAGGATGAGTGGCTTGTATGGCAAAAACAAACATAGTCTGTCTTTAGGCTGTTGCCCATTGTTCCTAGAGACAAAGGGCGATTAGGCTTATTTTTTGAGGGACAGTATTATATGACTAAATGTATGCCAATGAGTTTTGTATTGCATGTGCCACATTTGAAAAGTTTAGTACTCTGGATGGTGGCACAGAAGGTTGGGGATGACAGCATTGTCCATTATTTGGACGGTTTCTTATTTCTGGGGAAGAAATATACTGGTTGATGCCAGCAAGCAATGGATGCCTTTAATCAGCTCTGCAAGGAAATAGGGATGCCATTAACAGCAGAAAAAGCTAAGGGCCCAACGAGCAGGCTGTTATTTTTAGGTATTGAAATTGATAGGGCGGTAGGTCTGTATAACCTCCTAATAGGCAAGGTACAGAAACTACAAGGACAGAATAAAATTATGTTGAAACAACTACAAGAGCTTGTAGGCTTGATTAATATTGCATGCAGGATAATTCCAGTGGGGCACTTATTTACGAGGTGTTTGGCTGCCAAGGTGTCGGGATGAACAAAGCCACACCACTGGATTATAATATCTCAAGAAGTAAAGAAGGATTTAGAGGTGTGATTTAAGCTTCTTATAGATTACAGTGTGGAAGCAATATGACAGTAGAGTGTTATACAACCTCCGCTTGACATGTTTACAGATGCCACAGGGGGAATTGAGATTAGTGGTTATTTTTATGGGCATTAGTTCAGCTTGGCGTAGCCATCTGAGGTTAAGGACAAGACAGGTACTTCAGTTGTGAAGATGAAATTCTTCTCTGTGGTAGCAGCCTTAGAAATATGGGGGATCAGATGAAGAACAAGGTGGTTTTGTGTTGTTCGGATAATAACAGTGTAATTCAAATAGTAAGCAATCAGCTAGGGGTTAAAAAGTGTTAAACAGACTAATGAGAGATTTTGATTTTAATTGCTTAACACTGAATGCAACACTTAAGGCACAACACATACAAGGCATTGATAACTCATTGGCAGACTCCCTTTCTCACTTACAGTGGCCCTGGTTTAGGTTGCTGGCCCAGAATGTGAATCCAATACTGGATCAAGTGCCAGATCAATTATGGGCCTTTTGGGCGGACGATAGTGGCAGCTGTAATATTCTCAATGGAAGAACAAGGGTGAGGTATAATAATAAATGTGTGCAGCAATTTCTGCAGACCAGGCTGTTCTAGAGCTGGGAACTAGCATGGCCAGTTCTATCAGATCAAGTTATAGTGTATATTCTATTAATGAAGGAAAAAGGATGGAGTTTAGGGTTAGCAAGGAGAACATTGTCAACCTTGAACTGGTTTCATCAGGTGGTAGGGTTGGAGGATTTAGCAAATTCATTTCAAGTTCAAACTATGTTTAAAGCTCAGAGAAGGCAAGCACTTAAGATGCGAGACAAGAGGTACCCCATAATGCCATCAGTACTATGGAAACTGTGGATTGTCATTCCAAATGTGTGCTCTTTCATTTTATGAAGTAGCCTTATTTAGGGCAACTTTTCTGTTGGTCCTCTATGGGGCCCTCAGGTGGTCGGAGATCATTCAACCAAATAAGAAGAAAAGTCAGAAGACTGTGTTAAAATCGTCAGATGTACATATGTACGTCAGGAGAGAATGTGTGGGTTTATGTGGCCAAATCTAAAACGGAGCAGGAAGAGAAGGGCCAGTGGATAGGTTCATAGGTTTATAGGTTCATAGTTGATTACTAGGGTAATGATCAGTAGGACCCTTACAAGCCTAGCCATGCACCCCAAACCATTTGGGTCCCAAGTATCATATGCAGGGCATGTTAGTAGGCAAGTAGCTAAGGATTTGTGTGTGGGGGGGCTGTTAGTTAGGATAATATTTTTCTTATTGGCAGCCTCTGTCCATAAGGGACATGGGGGCCAGACTGGGGGTAAATTTATGATTTCCCATCCAACTCTCAAGGTTTTGTTTGAATTAGGGTCATGAACAAACTGGGTTTTACATGGATGGGGAGCCTATTCTATAGTGTGGGGATCATTTGGGAAACATATCCCTCTCTCTCCAGCACATTTTGTTTGTCACAAATGAAGTTCAGATTCTTGGATCTAGTGTTTCTGCTGCTGCTGTTTGTTTTGCACATATGCAACAAATCCATTAGGGTTGGGTCTGAGGAAGCCCTTAAGCTAAGCAAAGATACCCTCTTTGCAGTCTTTAGGAGACTGAATACAGAGACAGAGCCTTTAGGTGATCGATGGGTATTCATTAGGGTATTCTTGCCTTGAATTCTCCTGGTGAGAAACCTTTGGGGTGTTCTAACTGTTGTAAGTGTCTGGTTAGATACATACCAAAGAGGGCTTTGTAGTCAATGATAGGTCTAATAAGGGGGATGAGTAAAGTGGTATTGTAACTTCCTTGGACCTGGCTGCCATGATTTTCTTATTGTGACCAGATTGCTGTATACATATGTTCCCAAATCTCTTACTACTGGGTTGGCTCTTAGGTGTATTTTATCGATAGAATAATTAATTTGCATTGCCAGTTTCCCAAAGGGCATTATAATGCAATTTTTGGCACTGAGTTTTAGACTATGGCTTTGACGCGAGTCATTTGTCTGTGTTAAACCCACTTGCAAGATGTTTGTGTCTTGGGAAAGAATCTATAATAGCTCCCAATTTACAATCATCTGCAAACTTTGAGCCAGAGGGCTTTAACTTTAGTCTTGATTCCTGAGAAATAGATGCCAAACAGCAGAGGGCCCAGCATGGAGTCCTGGTTTACTCCACTGGAGACTGGTCTCTTGGTGGAGGTGGTCTCACTGATCCTGCCTTCTTTGGTCCCGTCTATGAGCCAGCTGGCAATCCAGTGAGTTATATAAGGGTTTATGCCTAGCTCAGTGAAATTGTCAACAATGCCTGAGTGGGATATCGTACCAAATGCCTTAGCCAGGTCAAGATATTCAGTATGCACTGTTTTACTCAAATCCTTTGCCTTGGTGACCCTCTCAAAGAAGTCTATCAGGTTAAGTAGGCAAGACCTTCCCTTAACAAAGCCAAATTGAGATGGATCCAATGTCTGTAGGTTGCCAATGTCCTTGTTTATTATTTCCATTATAATTCATTCTATGGCTTTGCATAGTAGGCTTGTTAGACTGATGGGTCTGTAGTTCCCCTGAGTCAGTTGATGATCTGCCCTTGTGGAGGGGAATGACTCCATTCACTTGGAGCATAGCCTGTTTCAAGACTGTAGCTGAAGGGGTACCTTAAGTTGCCCTGATAGGTCATGTTTTAGACTGCTCAGGAGGCAACTGAGGATGTTGTTGGGACCCATAGAGGTGACGCACTTGGCTTTAGCGTGTACTGCCAGCACTTAGGCCCTGCAGATTGCTGGTGGGGCTTTCAGCTGGTGGATAAGGGGGGAGTTGGGGGTGAAGTCTGAGCTGAATTTATCAGCTAGTAGATTTGCTATGTCTCTCTGATCAGTGTAGGTGGTACCATTCACCACCAGTTCAGCACGTTGTATGTTACTGCTAAGGTTCTGGACATAGCAAGGCCTTCTGATTGCCCTTAACCTGCATGGCTATTCTGTCCTTATAATTGGCCTTGTTGGACTTAATTAGACCTCTTAGTTTTTTGTTTAGTTCTATAAGAGAGCACTTGTCTTTTTAAAGGAGTCGCTTTTCCTGATTTTGGCCACGAGTTTTCTTATTTTGTTATATATCGTGTTTAGGTGAGGATTCCACTGGTGGGGTTTGTTTTTACTGCATGTTTTGGGTTTATTTCTAGTAGGTATGACCGTCTCTATGCAGCCCTTCACATGTTTAAATAGTTACTCTGTGAATAATTCTGCTTAGGTAGCTGTGGTCTTGGGGCTGGGGGGGGGGCCTTGAATTTTGACAAATTGTCACTTAATAGGATGTAGTTTACCTTTGAATAGTTCCTAACTGGTAATGATTTAGCTGGATTTTCTGGGTTAATTTTTGCTTCAAATAAGACAGCTTTATTATTCAACCTCACCAATGAGGATGTGACATGGGCAGGTGGGTGGGGGGGGTGCAGTGCTCTCCTATGTTGCTGAGCACCAGATCCAGTATGTTTGACCCTCTGACTGAAGCAAGCGCTGTCATCCATGGTGTTTGTGTTCATAAACTCCATGAAGTGTTGTACCTGGGAGTTTGAGGAAATGTATGTTTTCAGTCTACAGAGGGGTGGTTAAAGTCACTCATAGTTGTTTGGTTGGATAGTGAAAACCTGTAGTAGGTTTAGGTATGAGACTCTAGGCATAGATGGTGATCTGTTGCTAGCCATGATATAGTGAGAGACCTTTCCCTATGTTGATTTGCACATGGATGAGATCCATGGTATCATCCTGTTTAACCAACCTGTAGGTATGTTTGTTGCTAACATAGATTGAAATACTCCACATTTTGCCTCAGTCTGTGCCGTTGTTGGTCTAAATGTTGGAAAGCACTATAGTCTTGTACTTCTGGAGTACTTTTTATTACTTTAAACCAGGTCTTAAGCATGGCACAGATGTCTGCTATCTCCAGAGTGGGTGGGTGGCGGGACATGAAGGGTGTGGAGTTTTTTGTTTAGGCTCTGAGTGTTAAGAAGTAATTTCTTAAGGTAGACTTTTTCACTATGGTTTGGCATTGCCTAAAAAAGCTCTAAGGGGGGTCGTTAAAGTTTAGCCAATACCCAAAAGCCTAGGGGAATAGGTGCAACCCATCCTTGGGAAAACAATGTGGTCTTATGACCATGTTATTCCATGCTGACAGACATTAGATTCCCCCTGGACTGACACTAGAAACTGAGCCAGTTATTAAAATCAATAATTTTATGTTCAAACTCTAGCATTATCCTTGGTGAAGGTAGAATGCTGCTGAATGCAAGGCTTGTACCTGTCTGTGACATATTCCAAGAAGTCCATTTTGCCTTTTTTCATATAGTCCAGTGAGATGTCTCTTGTCATTTTCACCCACAAGGACTACAATAGAATCATATTGGTACCTAGGGTGCAGTAACTTGAGTGCATGCATGATATTGCGGATCCTGGCTCTAGATAGGGAACTAACAGTTATCTTCTCTTTGTCCAACCCGGTGAGTGGGGCATCTGTGTTTCACACAATGGAGTTCCCAGTAACAAGAATATTAGGTAAAGTGTATTAGGTAAAGCCTTATGGGATTTGCACTTGGGGGACCATTAGTTGTAGGTTTATGTGAGATGTTTGGTGTTGCTTTTGGTGTGTACTTTAGTGATTGCTGAGGAGCAGTGGTGCAATTAGGTGGCTAAACACGTCTTTGAGATTTGGGAAGGTTTCTTTTAAGCATGTCGGCACAAGGCAATCTGTCTGGTGAGTGGTAGGTATGAGGATTGTAGTGTGGGTATTCCTGACAATCTCATTTGTACACAGGATGTTTGCCTTCAAGGAAGTTGTGTATTTACATTTCTCACATACTGTGTTATTTTCTTTAGTGATTAACTACATGTCTGAGAACATTAAGCAACTGATACATTGCCTTAGGATGCCCAAATCTACCACTTGGCACAGAGACATATGGAAATTACATATTTATGTTGTCTGGTCCTGTAATAGGGTTGGCTGTTTAGGATTAAGAAAAAATAGCTGTGTAAAATCTTACCATGACCATAGATGTCCTTCTCTTCCATGTTGCATGGCTGTTGCAGCTGCGTGGGACATCACACGTAGGGCCATAAACCAGGGGCCTTAAATGTGATGTCTACACGTGCAATCCTCAGAACTTGAAGTTCAGCAGGTAGAGTAGAAGGCCCAGCAGGAGGAGGTGCCAGTGGTGTCAGGTATGGGACCCTGGGGTCCTTCTGTAGTATTGATAGGTTCCAGGTGAAAGGTGTATGAGATTAGGACCTAGGGACTTGCTGGGATGAAAAGGAGAATGATGAGGGGGTTATTGGTGGGTGAGAAGAAATACTGCAATATGGAAGAGAAGGACATCTGTGGATATGGTAAGATTTTGCACAACTATTCTATGTCCTTCTATTCCTATGTTGCAGTATTCTTGTTGTGGGAGAGTACCACAGCTTAGTTGGAAGAAAGGGTGGCGGATGCAAAAGAAGAGTCTGCAAAGCCCTGTAGGATTGCCCAGGAAAATTGTGCACATGCTCTGGAGACCTGGTCTAACTTGTAGTGTTTGGTGAAAGTGTGGATAGTGGACCATGTGACTGCTTCCATAATGGAATATGTGTCCAGACATTTTGAGGAAAACTTGGGAAGTGGCCATTGCCCTGGTGGAATTGGCTTTTACTCCCACTGGGGGATTTTTTCCATGGTGGGAGTAGCAAAGACAGATGCCTTTCCTGATACAAAATGTGATGGTTTGTTTGGAGACTGCCTTGCCCAATGCTCTGGGATGTAAGGAAACAGAGTTGTTTTGATTTCCTAATGGATTTTGTTTTGTCCAGGTAAAATCCTAGTTGTGTGTGTACATCCAGGGAGTGAAGTATCATCTCACCTTCATTGGTAGGAGAGGGAAAGAAGGTGGATAGATTGGTTTAATGATAAATCGTTGACCACCTTGGGCATAAAGGAGGGGTTAGTTCTCAGGGTTACCCTGTCTTTGTGGAATGTAGTATGGGGGGGCAAGCCATTAAGTCTTGTAGTTCTGAAACCCTTCTGGCTGACGTTCTAGCCATTAGTAGAAATGTTTTCCATGTCCACATCTGAAGGGTAGTTCTCCCAGCAGGTTCAAATGGGTGTTGGGTAAGCTTTTCCAGGATGAAGTTAAGGTCCCAGGGCAGAGGGATAGGCTTTTTTGGAGATCTGTTGTGTAACACCCCTTTTAGAAAGAGTTTTACATAGAGTCTGGCTAGCAAGGGAGGGTCTAGTTGCAAGCAGGCTGATATTGCAGAAAGGTGTACTTTCACTGAATAGGAAAGTCCACTTTTATCAGTTGACACACAAGAACTAGGGGGGGATCAGCAATGCAAGGGTCCCTTCCCTTGTGTAGACACCATTTAGTAAATATTTTCAATTTAGCTAGGTATGATTTTCTTGTTGTAGGTTTCTTGGCCTCCCTCAGGACTGAAAGCACGTCCTCGGAGTAGTGGTGTCTGAATGGGATCAAAAGTTTGCTACCCACAGTGTCAGGGACAACATCTGCAAGTGTGGGTGGATCAGAGTTATCTTTTATTGTGTCAGAAGGTCCACCTTCTAGGGTAACTTGTAGTGATTGCCCTTGGCTAGATTGTGAAGTAGGGGGCACCAGTGCTGCCTTGACCAGTAGGGAGTCACTAACAAGATTTTCGGTTTGTCTCTCCTGATTTTCAGGAGGACTTTCTGAATCAGTGGGAAGGGGGGAAGGCATAAAGAAATTTCCCCTTCCAGGAGATGTTGAAAGCATCTACCCTCCAGGCTAGAGGGGAGTAGGTCTTTGAGCAGAAGGTCTGCAGCTGCCTGTTCTGGGGGGCATCTAACAGGTCTATTTGAGGAGTGTCCCACCAGTGGACAATGTCTAAGAAAACAGTCCTGTCCAGCATCCATTCGTGTTCTGGAGAGGATGTCCTGCTTAGAAGATCTGCTTGCTTGTTGTCCTGCGAGGGAATGTAGGTTGCCTGCAGGGACAAGTTGTGGGGAGAGGCTAGATCCCATATCGGCAGGGTTAGGCTGCACAGCTGATATGCTTTTGTCCCCCCCCTGTTTGTTGAGGTACCAAATTAGTGGTGTTGTCTGTTACTATTTGAAGAACCCCTGGTAGAAGCAGAGGGGTAAAGGTTTTTAGAGCGAAGAAGACTGCTGTCATTTCCCTCACATTGATGTATTTGGCCCTCAAGGAAGGGTGTCAGGTTGCTTGAACCCTGTAAGATGCCACTGTGGCTCCCCACCCTGAATCTGAGGCATCTGTATGCATTACTTGGGTTGGGGGGGTGGGATGGAGTGGAAGGCCCAGGTTTAGCTGGACTTTTTGGATCCACCAGTTTAGCTGGACTTTTTGGATCCACCAGCTGATCTCTTTCTTTAGACAGGGAAAGAGGTGGATTTCTTGCTCCAGGTGATTCTGGTGCTGGGACCAAATGTTTTTTTTATGTACCACTGTAGCTTGCGCATATGCATTCTGGCAAGTGGGAGCATAGGTATGGTGGCTGCCATTAAGCCCAGGATTCATAGGAATTGCCTTGCAGTTATTACATGTGCCTGTAGCAGCTCCTTGAAGTGGGAGGTCAGGGTGTTGACCTTGTCTTGTGGAAGAAAAGCCTTCATTTTGTCCATTCGGATTCTGCAACCCAGGAAAATCTTGTCCTGTTCTGGGTTCAAGGAAGATTTTGGAAGGTTGAGTGTGAACCCTAGATTTTGTAGACGAGACATACTGAAGTGGAGATGAGTTGAAAGGGCATCTTTGCACTCTGCCAGTATTAGGATGTCTTCTAGATAGGGTAAATCTGAATTCCCTGTGTTCTGCAAACGGCAATGGCCGGGGACAGGCATTTTGTGGACACTTGATGGGCGGTGGACAAACCAAAGGGCAAACCAGTAAATTGGAAATGAGAAGAGGGCCCAGAGAAACACAGAAATCTTCTGTGGGAAGGTCTGATGGGTATGTGTAAGTAGGCTTCCGTTAGGTCCAAGGTGGCCATGAAGGCCTTGGTTGGGATGAGTGGAAGCATTGTTGGAAGTGACAGCATTTTGAAGGTGGGCAACCTGTAGGTAAAGATTTAAGAAGGAGAGCTCTAAGATGGGTCTCCATGGGCTGTCTTTTTTGGGGACCAGGAAGAGATGGGATTGGAAACCTTTTCCTTCCTGTCTTGAGGGGACTGGTTCTATGGTACGCAGCTTAGAAGGTCTGTCAACTTGTGTAAGGAGATTCTATTGGTTTTTGGGAGGAAAAGGGATGCCTCTCATGGGTGGTTTTACTTTCCAGGAGAGAAAGTATCCTTTTTGTATTATGGACGGTACCCATTTGTCCGAGGTGATGGTTTTCCAGAAGGGGAGGCAGAAAGTGGGAGAGGCGGACGGAGAGTGGTAGGGGGGCAAAACAGTCACGCATTATTGGAGCCTCCTCTGTCCTGAAAAGACTGTCTAGGCCGAGGATGTGGGGCAGCAGGTCTGGAAGTGGTAGGTCTTCTTGCACCTGTTCTAGATCTGGAAGAGGAAGTACCCACCTGGGCTGGGTTTCACCTCACAATAGTGGCTTCTGCTGGATAGTTTCTGTAGTACTTGGGAATAGGGGACACCAATAAATGTTTTATGTCCTGCAATTCTTTACTTTTTTCTTGCAGATTCTTAAAAAGATTTGCAGATTGCTTCCCAAAAAGGAAACTGTGGTCCAGGGGGGCACCCATTAGTCTTCTGGGAGATTTTGAAGTCTCAGCCAGGAGTATTTCCTGGGAACTGAAGATTCTGCAGAGCGAGCAGATGCTTCTGCAGCATCATAGCTGCATCTGATAGTGTCTGGCTACTTGTGTAGCCAGAGAAAGTTTATCCTAGCCATATATTTACTGTCTTTATCTGTGGGTAAGAGTGAGGCAGAGGGAATGAGTGTGGACTGCTTATCAGGATAGGTGGCAATCACTGCTGCGTCTGCCAAGGGAGGTTTGATTAAGAATCTTTGCTAGTCAGGCACCTTGTAAAAGTGATCTAGTTGCTTGGGGGCAGGTGGTTGTGAATCTGGAGTCTTTGATGCAGAGTTAAAGGCATCTAGGTATGCAGATAGGACTGGTGGAACACCAGAAGAGGAGGGGGATTCTACTTGACGCTCAAAATAACTCTTTTGGGTATCAGACAGTTGTGAGGTATCCAATTTGAAGTAATCTTTCATTTTGGTGATAGTCTCACCAAATGTGATCACCTCAGGGGGTGAATCTCCCTCTATAGAGTCTTCATCAGGAGAATAATACTCCTGGGGTGAAGCAGTTTGGGAGGCGTAAGATATGGAGTCCTCGAAGTTGGAGAATGAAGTATCATGCTCTTCATCCCTAACCTGAGATGTCGGGGGGGGGGGGAAGAGAGGGAAGAGGCTGAAGCAGGCCTAGGGTTGAGCAAAGGTAGAGCAGTGGAGGATGAGGCTGAAGGCCTAAGGGCCATGAAGGCCTGCATCAGGGAAGAAGTGAAGGACTGCCAGTCAGGTAGGCCTTCTGCAGTGGAAGAGGTATGCTTTGTTTACTGTTTCTTTTTTGCTGGAGTAGACATTGGAACAGGCCTGGAGAGTCAGGTCTGATAGGGACTGTGTCCGAAGGTGGGATCCTGGTCAGAACTAAGCTTTACAGACCTCGATGGCAGTCTGGTCTGGGTTGGCTCCAGGGACGTGAGGGGTGTTGGCTGAGCAACTACTTCCACAAAGTAGTCGTTTAAGTCAACAGATCCACCGGGCGTCCCTCAGCTCCTTAATCGGCAGCTGGCAGGGCGTCTGGTAACAGAGCGACAGAAGAAGAGGGCCTGGGAAACTTGGCCTTCTTACACGGTGGTTCTTGCGTGGCCTCCAAGGCAGGATCCATCTTTCGGGCTAACCGCTTAAGGTGCTGGTTTTCTAAGTAAAGGTTGTGTGGCCAGACGGCTGTGTAGGGTCTTCAGCACAAATGATTGGAAATGGAGCAAGCTGTATGGTCGTGCTCCTGGCCTAAGCAAAAAACGCACAGATCATGGGAGTCTTTATGGGGTATCTGGCGCCTGCATTGGCATTTACCCTTTTTACCTGACATTGGCTATAAATTGCTACAACAAACCAAGCCTAAGCAATAACAATAAGATATGAAGGAAAAAAAACCCAACGGGTTTCTTAGGTTTGTTGAGACGTCTGATATGAAGGAGCGAACACACGATGCGTCTGTTGTCTGCAGCTGTAAAGTTCTGAGGATTGTGCTTGCAGGCATCACATTTAAGGTACCTGGTTTATGGCCCTATGTGTGATGTCCCACGCAGCTGCAACAGCTAAGCTGAAGCTTTTGTATAGGAGCCGACGTAAGAGTCACCTAAGGGCAGGAAATCTCGCAACAAGAATACTGCAACATAGGAATAGAAGGACATCTGAGTTTTAACAGGGGTTTCCTAGGGTAGTTTCTGGAAATAAGGGCAGGATGTTATATAATGCTAGGATAGGGTAGTGCTATTCATTGCACAAGCTAGCTGCTCTAAGCTTATTTTTGCACAACACCACATTGTTTAACAGGTTTCAGATCTAATCCTAACTTTATAGGTAAATTTTACTGTCAAGACATTTGCTACTATGTAGGGCACTGCTAATCATGACAGCCTGGTGGGTGGCTATGTGCTGGGAAAATAAAACTTAAATACTGACACCTATGCCCTCTAGCCAATAAATAACCACTTTGAGCTTCCTGCAGTACATCTCAACTTTGAGGGACCAAATAAGCACTTTCTGCCACAAGATGTCTGATCCTGAAATTTCTTAATGTAAAATCAGGGCAATAGCAGCTCTCAAACACTGACAACAAACAGCTACCAAAAAGTAAGTCCCTGGATAATTCACCCTTCTACATAGAGATGTGGTGGTATATAGACTAGACAAGCCATCAAACAGACAAATGACTACTTTTGCCAAAAATTAAATATATGCTTTAAAATGTTCAAAAACAGTACTGATCACTGCATAAAGCAAGTACAAGCATAGTTAATTAAGAAAATATTCATAGCTTGGGTCTATATTAGAATCTCGAAGTTACGGAACATCGAATACCATATGGTTGACACCATATGATCGAAGTTCCATAACTTAGAAAAAAAAAGAATTAAACAAGAAAAACTTACCCTGACAGGTTAAAGCAGGGAGGCAAGCCCCCCTGCTACTTAAATCTACCAACTCCGAGATCACGCTACAGTGTAGGAAAGGGAAATCTTCCCTTTCTGCACCGTCCTCTGTTAGTGTGATCTCGGAGTTGGTATATTTAAGTAGTGGGGGGTGCAGGGGGGCTTGCCCCCCTGCCTACACCCTTTTGTTTTATTTTTTGTGTTTTAAAAAGACTTTTAACGATGATTCAATGTTTTATCACTTCGATTAGTAGTGATCGATGTTTACTGATTCGAAGTAGTAAAACTTCGATCATCTAATATAGACCCCATATCTTAGTTTGTAAGGCTCTGGATGCAGTTGAAACAGTGGAAAAGCATTGCTGAGTTCTCTGTGAGTGAGCAAACAGCCTTGCAACTTGCCTGATTTATAGTTGAGAAAAAAAGCTTGTAAATTGACCCCTATGCCCTCTAGCCAATAAAATGCCATAGTTTGAGCTTCTACCAGTAATTTACAACCCAGAGAGCCCAGGTAAACACCTTCTGCCACAAGATGTCTGACTCTGGAATTTATTAATGTAAAAGCACAGCTAAAGTAGTTCTTAAGTGTAGATTAAACAACAAATAACTAGCAGTGCTTCCCAACTTAGAGAGACCAGGTAACCACTTTCTGCCACAAGATGCTTGATCCTGGAATTTCTTACTGTAAAAGCACAGCAAAAGCAGCTGTCAAGTGCAGATTAAATAAACAGCTACCAAACAACTAAGTCCCTGGCTGTTTTGTCCTTCTGCAAAGAGATTTGGTGGCATACAGACTAGAAGCTAACAAACACAGAAATTACTATTTTTGTCACAAATTTAAATAAATGCTTTAAAATGCTCAAAACAGAAATGATCACTGTATAAAATAAGTGCAACTGCAGTTGATCAAGAAAATATTCTTATCTTAGCTTGGGTGGCTCTGGATGCAGTTGAAACACTGGCAAAGTATTTCAAAGTTCTCTAAAGTGTTGGGAGTAATCACCCCAAAAGGGTTAGACCGGAATTTGATGGCAGTGTTATTGGGATATCAAAACCAGAGGGGCATGCAAGCAGGTATGTTCTTTTGTCATCAGTATGGGGACCCTCTCACACAGTATCACACAGTATCAAGTGAGAGCATTCTTACTGGAAGCAATGAAGTGGTGTGGCTAAGATGCAGATTGTACGACAATGTATATAACATTCCTTTTGGATAGGGGTAATACCATATGCACACAGAATGGGGGCATCATAGGCTGACATCAAAGCGCTGGGCAGGTGGAAGTCCTATGCTTGTAAGAGTTATGTTAGATGAGAACAACTTGGACTCTTGTTTCTTGTGTTACAACTCACACATCATTGAATCAGAATTGTATCTGGATAGTGGGTCATTCTTTTATCCGGTGGCTTCATCACTGGCTCCTCTCTGGTTGGAGTCATTTCCCCCTAAGGCAGAATCAAGAATCTTGTGAGACACTGTGTTTTGGGTGCCAGCATGCAAAGGCACCAACTTAGGCCAGTTTTGCAGCAAGCAGCCAGAAAATACAACCCCCCTCATAGCTATTATGTTGTATTTGGGTAGGAATGATATATGCCAGCTACCAAATAAGGATCTGGTTGGCTTGATTATGCAGGAAGTGAATTATATTCATGAGAACTGTCCACAGGCTGTTTTTTGTTGGTCAGAAGTGGTCTAGAGAATGAAGTGGTGGGACATTGCCGCCGTAGAGAGAATAAGGCATAGAGTAAATAATACTATAGATAGGCTATTAAGGAATTTGAGTGGGATGTATATTTCTCATCCTGGTATTCATAGGTTCATACTAGGCTGTCTGCCCTAGGGCATTTATAAGCCTAGCCAGAGTGTGTTTGGCTTTTGCCACCCATTTTAAATTAATTTTGCTATGCCCTTTTTCAAGGTTAGTATACTGTGCCTCTGTCTAACAGTGACACAGAAGTGATACCCGGGGTAAACCTACTATCTCCCATCCACTCCTCAAGATTCCTCTTGAAGAGAGTCAATGAGGGACTCTGCCTAACCTGGACTGGGATTTTATTCCAGAGTGAAGGGAGCCTCTGGGTTATGAATCTGTCCCTCCAGCATGTCCTATTTATTTCAGTGCTGAGGTTCAAGTCTCTCGAGCGCGTGGCTCAATGGGATTTGGATTTTCTGAGGTGCAGCATGTCCATTAATTCCGGGTTGGACATGGCTTTATACGTCGGGCACAGATCGCCTCTGAGCAGGCGATATGCCACTGAGTAGAGCTGGAGTTTCTTTAACTGGGCAGCATATGGCATCTGTTTGTGCCCTTTGATCCTCTTGGTGAGGTACTTTTGGGGTCTTTCCAGTTGCTGTAGATGTCTGGTAAGGTACATCCCAAAAGGGGCATTGTACTCAATTATGGGCCTGATGAGGGATGAGTAAAGAGGCACGATGACCTCCCCTGATCTAGATGTGAATCCCTTCATGAGTAGGTGGGCTATATAAAATATTTTTCTAACCACTTTGGCCATGTGGTTGTCAAATGAGAGATTGCTATCAACTTGGGTCCCCAGGTCCCTAATTACTTCTTCTGTACTTAATGGATTACCACCTATGTGGTAATTTGTGGGCACTTTGTTTTTGCCAAAGGGGATGACTATACACTTTTTGGCGTTTAGCTTGAGGCCATGGCTCTGACACCAGTTGTCTGTTTCTATGAGGCCCTTTTGGAGGATGCTTGTGTCGGCTGTAGAGTCGATTATGGTGCCCAGTTTGCAGTCATCTGCGAACTTGGTCAGCCACAGTCCTTCCGTGTTGGCCTGTACCTCCGAGAAATATATACTGAGCAAGAGAGGTCCCAGGACTGAGCCTTGTGGGACGCCACTTGTAACTGGTTTGGAGTCTGACATGGCTCCAGCAATTCTAACCATGTGTGTTCTGTCCTTGAGCCAGTTTGCAACCCATCTAGTGACATAGGGGTTTATATTTAAGCTGGTGAGCTTATCTATAATGCCCGAGTGGGGTATTGTATCGAAGGCTTTTGCGAGGTCCAGGTAGGCTGTGCGGACCTCCTTCCCCTCATCAATGGCCTTGGTAACTGTTTCAAAGAAATCGACCAGGTTTAAGAGGCAGGATCTGCCCTTAACAAAGCCGAACTGGGTAGGATCCAGTGTCTGTAGGTCCCCAATATTTTTATTTATGAAGTCCATGATGATCCTTTCCATAGCTTTGCAGACCAAGCTAGTCAGGCTTATGGGGCGATAGTTTCCAGGATCCATTGAGGCACCACCTTTGTGGAGAGGGACCACTGTTGCTGTACGTCACTCTGAGTACATATCCTGTAGTAAGGCTGAGATTGAACAGTAGTTTTATGTTTGGGTTTAGCTCTTCTTGGAGTTCATGTAGGACGCAGCCTGGGACACAGTCTGGTCCCATTGATGCTGTGTTTTTTTGCTTTGGAGAGGGCGGATTTTACCTGAGCATCTGAGATGTCGGGGGGGGGGGCAGCACTTTGCTGGGATAGATATTTGTCCTTTTGGTGGTGAGGGGGGGGGAGTTTGCACTGAACCTGTCAGCTAGCATGTTGGCAATGTCTGTGGGTTCGGTGTATTTTTTGTCATTTTGGACTAATTCTGAGCATATCTGGGAATTCTCATCCAGGTTACTAACATAACTAAAGAAAGCCTTGTGATTATCCTTAGTGTCCTGTGCAATTTTTCTCTCGAAGCTGGCCTTAGATGATTTTATGAGTGCCGTAGTTTTTTGCTAATACTGATCAGAGATGCCTTCCCTTTTTGGGATTTTGCTCTATCATGTAGTAGCTTCCTCCTTCTATTGTATAGTTTGTTTATGGCTGGGGTCCACCAGACAGGACGTCTGCCTTTGGAGGATTGGGTCTTGGTTTTATTTGGGATTGCATGATCCATACGTTCCTGAAGGTGTTCATAGAATGCGTTTATAAAGGATTCTGCGGTCTGGGCCATATTTTCCACAGGCCCGGGGGCTTTGAAGGATTCCACCTCGGTTTTGAGGAGTGTGAAATTTGCTTTAGAGAAGTTTTTCACTGTGGTTTTCTGGGCAGGGGGTGGGGTCGGGATGTGAATATCCAGTGAGATTAGTTTATGGTCTGATCTTACCAGTGAGGGATACACTTCTGGTCTGGAGCATAAAGTCCCCATGTTGGTGATGATCAGGTCCAGTATGTTTTCCCGTCTTGTGGGAGTGGTAACAAGTTGTTCCATAGCATTTGAGTTTATAAATTCTAGGAACCTTTGGGCTAGGGTGTTGGAGCTAGAGTAATGCTCCCAGTCTATGTTTGGGTAGTTGAAGTCACCCAATATAATGGTGTTTGGAAAATATGAAGGTCTCTCCAGTGTTCTCAGGAAGGCCGAGTGGGGTTCCTGGGTTTGGGAGGGTGGTCTGTAGCAGGCTATAAACTGGAAGGCAGTTTTACCCACTGTTAGTTGCACATGGATAGTCTCTGATGCTTCGTGCTGTGCCACCAACCTGGAGGTGTGGGTATCTGACGAATATTGATACTCCCCCTCCTTTTGTGGTTTGGTCCAAGTTTTGGGCCGAAAAGCATGGTATGAGGTATAACCTGGTAGTGCTGGGGTGCTCTCGGGAGCCTTGAACCAGGTTTCTGTTACTGCACAGATATCGATGTTCTCCATGCTAAGGAGAGTTTAGAGTGCGTGCATCTTGAGGTTTAGACTTCTGGCGTTGAGTAGCATTACTCTTAGTTTCTTATCCCTTGTGATACCTATGGAGGTGGGTTTGTCTTTTGAGCCTAAATGGGGGTAGCAAGAGCCTTTGCCAATATCCGGAAGCCCAGGGGTGACAGGTGCAAGCCGTCCCTAGCGAAGCATCGTGGCTTGTCGAGCATGTCATCCCAGGCTGACAGGCATTGGATCCCCTTTGAATGACACCAATACTTAAGCCAATTGTTGAAATTGATCATCTTGTCTTCATATTGTGGCATCATTCTTGGTGAGGGTAAGATGCTACTCAAGGTCAGGGTCATACCGGCCTGGGCTACATGCTCAGAGAGTTCCTCTATGTCTCTTTTCATGTAGTCCAGGGAGGTACGTCTCAGGTCATTCACACCAGCATGGACAATGACTGAGTCATATTTGTACTTGCCTTGGAGTGACCTGAGTGCTTGTGTTATGTGACTGATCCTAGCGCCCGACAGGCAGCTCACCGTGACCTTCTCCTTGTTCAGCCTGGTGAGCGGGATGTCAGTGTGCCTGACGATAGTCACCTATTACAAGTGTATCAGGTGTGTTGTTTAGCCTTAAGGGCTGTGACTGTTCGGCACACTGGCTTTGTGAGCTATGTGTTGCATGTGTTTTGTTTTGGGGTAGCGGTTGCTTGGGTGTCTGCTTTGGAGGTCTCTGCTGCTTAGGCAGATTTTTATTTAGAGCCTCTGAGTATGTTTTTGTGTGTTTGTGTTTGGTTTGCTGTCTTGTTAGGTCTATGTGAGACTGGAATTGTAGTGAGTGTGGTTTCCTTCTCCTCCTGACTCGTTACGCCAGTACTGAGTTGAGAGAGCTTAGCCTCCAGTTTGGCTATATGGTTGCATCTCTCACATGTGTTGGAATTTGTTGGGAGGAGGAGAGGGTTGTCTGTGTACATGAGGCAGTTGTAACATTGCCTCAGGATTCCCAGATTCACCTGCTGGACCGGAGAGGAGATTGACAACTGACCTTTGGACATGCTAGAATAGTATTGGGAATTCCTTTATAATTGAAAAAAGGGCCAATGGGGAACAAGGTACTCAAGGGGAGTTTGTGAGGGTGTAGTGCTTTTAATTTTTTTAGTGCTGACTTATATAATTGCTTTAGTGAGCAAGTGCCAGGTAACTTAAATGCAAAAACGACAAACAGTAACTTTCTTTCAAGTGAAACAAGGAAATAAGTACAGTAAGCAATGCAGATATCACTAGGGATCCACAGAAGCGCTGAAAAGCCGCGTTTAGGTGGAATTAGCTTTTCAGGGAAATAACAAGCAAACAAACAACAAGCATACCAACAAAGCTAGATTCAGCAGGCCTGGATCTAGTCTATGCTACAGCAAACAAGGTGTACCAATTACAGTAAGAAGCAGTTCAAATATGCAGGCAACTATATAAGCCTTTAACCAGAAATTCCCAGCTCAGAAGGGCAGAGTCCAGCCTCTCCTCCCACAAGAGTGCAGACCACGAACCCTCTTAATGTAAAATAACTGGCCTGAAGCCCAAGTGCTTAAACCAGAACTAATACACTTTTAGAATAATGGCCACTGAGCCCTCAATCAGCAGTTCCCAACTTAGAAGGATGTAAGCTACCTGTCCTGCCACCACAGTGCAGGCCACAAATCTTCCTAATGTAAAACAACTGGTCTGAAGCCCAAGTGCTTAATCCAAAAGACTTAGAATGATAGCTACACTTTAATCAAGTTACTACCAAGCAGTAATAAATACAATTGAATACTTTAAAGAATGCCTGGATTAGTGCTCAAGTTATACAAACAAAGCTAGATTCAGCAGGCCTGGATCTAGTCTATGCTACAGCAAACAAGGTGTACCAATTTCAGTAAGAAGCAGTTCAATTATGCAGGCACTATAAGCCTTTAACCAGAAATTCCCAGCTCAGAAGAGCAGAGTCCAGCCTCTCCTCCCACAAGAGTGCAGACCACGAACCCTCTTAATGTAAAATAACTGGCCTGAAACCCAAGTGCTTAAACCAGAATTTAATACACTTTTAGAATAACAGACACTGAGCCCTCAATCAGCAGTTCCCAATTTAGAAGGATGTAAGCTACCTGTTTTGCCACTACAGTGCAGACCACAAACCTTCCTAATGTATAACAACTGGTCTGAAGCCCAAGTGCTTAAACTAAAAGGCTTAGAATGAGTTACACCAAGCAGTAATAAATACAATTGAGTACTTTTAAGATGACGTTTTTTTTTTTTTTTTTAGTGGAAATAGAGAAAGGAGTAGCAGAAACTAAGCTGATTGGCCTTCTCAAATGTTCTCCCTGTACTGGGTAGAATGAGGTAATGACACTAGACTGGGAGGAGGGTCCCAGATCAAATTTACACTAGGGGCGGGCAACTGCAAAGCCACCAACTATAAAAACACTATACCAACAGGAAGGGAGGGTGGGAAACAAACTGCAGAAATGTATCTCACAGCTGAAAAGCAGCAGTGAGCCTTTAAATGAAAGTTTTAAACAGGTAAAGGAGCCTCTAGAAAAAAGAGTTTAACTGCAACAAGTTATCAGAAATAAACAACCCAACAGATGCTTAATAAAAGTGGACAATTTCCAGTTAATACCTCACACACAGTGAAACTAGCTAGTAAAATACACAGTACACAAAGTGCTATAAATAACAGAGAAATAAAGAACAAAATAAACAAAAAAACAGGATACTTAATGTTATATATTTCAGGTCAGATAGATATGACGAGGATGGGGTTCATCTGTCAGAGGAAGGTATGCAGGTTTTTTATGCAGAGTTACAGGCAGGTTTAGCAAGAGTGGGCCTCCGTTTAAGGTGATAGATGTGCTTGGCAGAAGGGAGGAAAGGTAAGGAAGGTAAAGGTATGTGGGAGGAGTCTTAGGACTCTTTAGCTATGCATCCTACAGACCAGATAGCCCCAAGGGGTTGTTTCCAGGGAATTGCCCAGCCTGGCAATGGTTCCTTGGTGATTTTAAGGTAGCCCAGAGGAATTAAGTGAAGTTGTTATGCTGTATGAAAAATGAATCGGAAAGACTGGATATAGAAAGTACTGTCTGTGCTCTGTAGTATTTAAGGCACAGCTATGAAGTAAAGAAACAACCTCCTTGAACTTCCTGCCTTGTGCGCACATCCAAATAATTGCCTTCAATCAGTTAGGGGTACTTAGCTGTAATTGGGCAATAAACATCTGGCTGTAGCCATTTAATCTATCTAATGTCTGTGTTTCACTGATGATATAATGGTGATGCTAAAATGTTATGGAATGTATAGAATTGGTGATGCAATGTTATTCATAGTTCAGTATAATATCATTCCGCATCATTTACAGGTAAATAAACTTGGTCGAATTTGACATGATTATCAGTTTAGTAAAGGCAGGGAGAGCTGTACCAGTCTCAGGCAAACGAAGTTTTTGACATGGACCACACACGAGCAGCAGCATAAACTGTGTCTGAAACTTTTGCTGAACTACTTGTATATTAAAATTGACCCCATCTCATGTCTTTTTAGATTATAGTAGTAACATAACTAGTTACGATGAGTGAAATCTCATCTGAGCCTGGATTCTTCTTTGTATTCTTTGCCATGCAAGGGATGACTACAAGATGAAGAACATACTCCTGCAACCTAAGCATATTACTACAGCAAGGCTGATCAATATCAACCAATTTCAGGCTCAGCCCCGGTGAAATACAAAACATTTTACAAGCAAAAAAATACAGAAATGTAAGTGATCACTGAAATTATTCTGAACTATTCTGTTAACAAGCACAGTGCAATGTACAATCAAGCAAAGCGTAATGTAGAAAATATATACGTTAGTTTCTAAAGTGGGTCAATCTTTAGTGAATCTTGAAAGCGGAGAAGAGACTTGGAAAGGAAATAGGTTAGTTGATATGGCCTGTGTTGAAGCAGAAGCTTCTGGCTTGGATGAAGTGCTTTTGAGTTGCATTCTGAATTTGGAATAAGTGCTGATTTCCTTAATGTCGATTGGTAGATCTTGCCAAAGAGTAGGTGCATGAGAGACGAAAGCATGTGCAGTGTTGTGGAGTTTGGTTTTAGGGGTGATGAGAGTTGGTGTGGTTTGTGAAGTGTTTCAGGTTGCATGAGGAGGTTTCTTCATGATGTCTAGTTGCAAGGGGAGTAAATGTGTGGAGATGGAGTAGATTATAGAGCTGGGATTCTAAAAGTAGGTTAGATCTTTGTTTTATGGGTAGCCATTTGACTTTTTCTAGGGTGATACAGTGATGCTCACAGAAAGGTGTGTTTGTAATGAATTGGCAGATGCTGATAGATATTGTCTGGAGTGTGGTAATGATTTTCTTGGAGGCAGAGAGTGTGGTAATGATTTTCTTGGAGGCAGAAGCAAAAGCTTGGGAGCCCATATTCAAGTTGTGAATGGAGAACTCCTTTGCCATTGGCTGCTCTGACTGGATGCAGTAGAAAAGGTGAGATCTTCTTTGCCAAGAAGAGGAGGGAATTTATTTTGGCTCTTACTTTGCCTATGTGGAAATTGAAGTTTAGTGACTGATCAAGCCATAGTCCTAAGTATTTAAAGGTGGGGATTGTCTCACTGACATGGTTGTGTAGGTCAAAGACAGAGTCAGGTGCTTGGTGAATTTTCTGTGGAGTTCCAAAAGGCATAATTTTTGTGTTGGTGGGGTTTGGAAGCAGTTTATAGTTTATGAATCATTGATGGAGGCCATGAAAGTCTGACCCTCTCCAAGCAGTACTCCAGGTCAGGGGAAAAAAAACTACAATCAAATTCCCTCATAAATCAGCTGTATATAACTTCACACTAGCTGCTAGCACACAGGATTAAGGCTATAAGCTGCTTCCTATAGTCCAGGATTTGATACCCTTAGCCTTATTTTACCTACTGTGTAACTACGAGGAAATCACTAAAATAGGCAGTGCTTCTGGGTAGCCCCTCTAAAGAGTCACTTGTGTCCAGTGGGCTTATTATCCATTTAACAAGAAAAAAAGTTGATTTTTAGGTGGCTTTGCTCCCTTCCCTTCCCATTTCTCTCATTCTTCATAAATATAGCACTTTACAATATATGTGCCTTGTCTCTGGCATAGAACAGCCACACAGACTATCACACAACTCTTGAATAGGGCACAAAATTAAGATAATTTCTTTCCTAAGCAGTTTTATTTTTTTTACTGCTATCACTCTTATGGTTCACTATTCATTTCGTACCTAATTTCACTGTTCATTCTCTGATTGTTATTGTGCACCTAATTTCACTGTTCATTCACTGATTGTTATTGTGCATACTCACACTGATTGGCTACAATCACATCATTTCATTTTCGGTCTGTTTTTCTCTCCCTCCCCAACCCGAATTCCCAAGCCACCACCTGTACTTCAAATTTATAATTTCCTATACATGTCCACTAATTACAGCCATTCCCTACCATCTTGAAAGTATATCCTATAACTTCCACATGCAAGAACTGCCTCTTCCTTCCTTAGCCATTACAAACAACCAGACTTCAAAGTGTACATCAGTCAGAAAATAGCCCATGATAATATAGCCACTTACTTACAGACTTTTTCATACTTTAAGCCCTCCCTCCTTTCCTTACACTGTCCATTCACCCCCCCTTTTCTTTCCAACTGATCCACGTCATTAACCAAAAGCCCTCCCCACCACCAAACAAGTGTGTATAACTCTGCAAATAACCCTACTCCCAAAATACCCATTTGAGGGATTTAAACCTCATCTGTACCATAAGTAACACTCGTTGGAGGGGTAGGTGTGTGTCTAAGAGTACTTCTTCTCTGTAATAGGCTTTCCATTCAAGTGGAGCAGAGATCTTCCTTGCACTTTTTCAAGCCTAATTTGGACCAGTAGAGAAGTGAAAATTTACCCTTGGTATGGCACCTATGTTGCTATTAGAAATAGAGAGTTCTTACATATGTGACGTCTCATGCCTGAGTTATATGCCCAAGCTATATAAACTCCCCATAAAAACTATGGTATCAGACTCTCTCCAACACAATTGCGAAGACTAGTCAAACCATATTCAGTACAATTGGGAAGAATGGCTAGGCTCAGAAAGGCCCTTTGGGTTATTAGCCTAGGAACCACCTATGAACAATGCCTACAGTCCACTAGATCAATCAAAGATATAGTACTAATTGGAGACTTCAACACAAACCTCCTCTGTTCTTCAAACTAAGAGACCAGTGATTTACTCAAATGAATAAACAAACAACTAGACCAATTCTAGTCTCAGTTAACAACTCCCTTTCTCTTTGACTTTTTAAACCACACATATCCCAAGCGAAGTCAACAGCATTGACATGATTCCACCCTCCCTTAGTGACTATTACCTTATAACATTCTGTTTAATAAGAGGCAAAGTAATATATCCACCTAAATTAATCTCCTTCAGGCCTAAATCCCAGAACCACATTTCATCATTACTAAATGACCTAAATTGCATCCTGCAACTAAAAAAAATACTTCCTGGAACTCCATTGGAGCAGAAAAGCAACACAGCGACTGTAGTCACTTCACTCACCAATAAACTACTACAACTCCAAGAAAAAAAAAACACTTCCCTAAAATTGCCAGAGTGCTTAAAAGTAATTCAAGCAATGAGACTTCCAAGATACTGCACACAGTTTAATTTCAGCTCTCCCAGTATGAAAACAGAAACTCAGAAGAGAGAGCTAGTGAATTTGTCTTTTTGGGTAAATTTTAGTTACTGGCTAGTAAGTGCACTGCTTGGATGCTAGCAAAAAAGAAATTCAGAGAACCTATAAGAAAATTGATCATAAAAGGTGAGTGAGTAGAAAACACCTGCCTGTGAAGAATCCTGCAGCTACTCAGCAAAAAGTAGTTCAAGCTCCAGCTTTGGTGCAATATATGACTTCCAGTCATCTAGAGAAACGCATAAGTCAAATGTGCTCAGAGCTGATTAAAATAAATGAATCACTAAAGGAGTATATCAACCCAAATAACCAAAGATTGGAAAATGGAAGAAGCTTTAAAAAAGATATTCAGATGAGCTGATAAAACTGCAAAGATCAAAGGTCTAAATGAAGAAAAGGCTGGCTGAGTATGAGACTGTTGAAGAAGAGATGTTTTAAAAATTGTAGAATTAGAGGACAGAGCATGTAGGAAAAATGAGATTTTCTGCTGTACTAGAGCGACTGGAAGAACTGCATTCATTTTATGAAAGTGCAAATAAGCGACTTGACTGATTTCACAGCACGAGTTGTTAATTGAAAGGGCACATTGTGTGTATAATCCAAACCTAGCCACGAGAAAGCAGCCAAGACCTTTAATAGTAAAGATGCAATTCTACCAGCAGAAAAAGTTGATTCTGACAAACCTGTGGCAGAAGGACAAAATATTAAACGGAGGCAGTAGAGTGTTTGTGGAAAATGGTTATTCACTATACACCAGGCACAAGAGGTATACATTTATTCCAGCAATTAAGGAGTGTTTAGAAACTGAGAGATCCAAGCCGTACTATCCAGCTATCTTCAGAATATATTTTCCTGGAGGGTCACAGTCATTTTTGTGCATAACATGCTAAGGAGGAAATATAAAAGTTTGTCCAACAAAAAGGGAGCTGTCAAACAGAAGGGAATTCTGCTTCTTATTCTGATAATAAAGCTCATAGAGAGACTATGCAAGTGAGACCTTTTCCAATGTTCCAATGGAAAATGCATGCTTGAAAGACAGAAAAAAAGTCAAAAATTGACAGAAGAACCAGGAGTATATATTGGAAATGAACCGGAGACTGGATTTGGGAGATGGAGATCAACAGGAAGAAAACCAGCAACTCAGAAATTAATAAATAAATGTGGGGTTACAAAGCGTCAGTTACATTTCTGAAATATGATGGAACAAGTAAAACTGGGAATACTGGAATTTTTGACTTTGTTAAACTTGTAGGGGACTCCAAAGCCTATGCCCTATTTCATGTCATTAATGTTTGGATGAGGGGAAGAGGAGGGAAAGAGGTAACTGTAAATAAACAAATTTTGTTAACAGTATTTTTATAAGATATGACATAATACTGCATGCTATAAAGTAAAGCTTTTTTATGTTTTTTTGTATTTTGTATTTTTTTATCAAATTTAACAGGGTTACCTCCTTCCTTCTTGTTTAGTTTTAAGAAATTTAGGCACTACAATGTTAAAAGAGAAGAAAGCTCAGACAAAAGAGCACAATGAAAGTTAAATGGATACACTTTTTTCTTTTGCATAGGGGATTGACTAGATTAGGGCATTTGGCTTGAACTAATAACAAGTTTTAAGGGGAAGCAAGTAAATTAAAAGAACAATGAATATAACGAAAAGTTTTCCACTAGCAAATAAATGTTTACAGTGCAACACATGAGGCTTGTAGTGGAAGGCAAGTGTGTGTATCTAGTTCTCCTGTTTCTATGGAGCCAAGCTGATAAGGGCAATAAAAACAGTCAAGACTTTCTATCAGTGGCTAGGAGATAATATTTTCTGAAAGCAAGGTTGTTTTCTACATCTCAGAGAGAAATAAAGATGAAACAAAAACAGGCAACACTTCGTGTAAGTAGCTGTGACACCCCTGCACTGGCCCAGTGATCAAGGAGCCTCAATCCTCACTACTGGCAACAGTGGAGGATGTACACACCTTGGAGGATGAGAAGTACACACGCAGTAAAGTACAATTTCCCTTAAGAGCACATAGAGATCACAATCAATCTGGGGCTGGTTTCTCCCTCTTTCTCCAGATCCCCAATAAGACTCCCAACTGGCACAGCTATAGGGTTGAGATTTCAACTGAGTCACCAAGCCAAAGCCTCCAGCACTCTATCTGTCCAGTCAGTGCTTCATGTCCCTGTCCAAGTAACTGACACACACACAGATTTGATTTATTTATATATATATATATATATATATATATATATATATATATATATATATATATATATAAACATATATATACATACACACTCTCTCTCTCCTGGGAAAGGCTAGCACAGGTTTATTAGCTATGCCCCCCTTCTGCCCAGACTATAAGGTAGTTCCAGCTGCCACCAGCCACTACTTATTAACTACTTTAAGGCACTTACCAAAGGGTGCCCAATCCTACTGTGTAATGTTGCTATTAATCCAAATGGTAGTCTGACCAAGAGCAAGGCTATTTAGGAGTGGCCTGTACAGTGTCACAAAATGCATATGCAAGTACACCAAGAGCTAAAATATGTCTCACAAATACCAGCCACAAAGATAGGCTTTTAATAGATTTAATAATAAATAATAAAAGAACAAGACAATACTCTGTAAATCATAGTAACTTCAGAGTTCAGAATTACAGGAAATATTTAAAACAACATTGCAGGACAGTTTCCAGTAAATACAGAAAACATTTTGTGAAAAAAATTTATGAAAATCTGTATAAAGTGGAGAAATGTGGAAATCAAGAATAAAGTAGTGATGGAACTGTTTATGGAAGAATTAAATATGCCAAGGTTAGAGGTAGATGAAGCTAAATTACTAACAGTTAGGATTGGCGGAGATGAAATAAAAATTTTGATGTATAACCAGTCTACAGGAACGTTCCCAGCAATAAATGGTGTTCCTGTGGAAGTTTGCAAGCTAGGAGGGAAGAAAGTGATAAAGATCTGGAAGGTTTTGTTTTACAGTATTTTAAAAGGAGGAGAAGCACCAACATCCTGTAAGAAGTGGTGGTACCTGTGTTACCTAAAGATGATAAAGACCTATCAAATCCAGCTTCATATAGGCCCGTTTCAATTCTAAACCACAATTATAAGGTGTTTGTCTATAGTTGCTAAAAGAATGGCAAAGGTGATGCCAAAATTGATAGTTATGGCTCAGTGTGGTTTTGTGGAGAAGAAACAAACCTTTGACAACATTAATATAACAGTGATGGTCCAGAGGGAAGCAGAATGTAAGAAAACAGTGCTGTTGTTGGTGGGTCTTTATGGAGATAAAGCATTCAGCAGAGTAAGCTAGGATTTTGAGTGCAACAATGGAAGCATTTGCATTCCCTGATGAAATACTAAGATTTATTAGGTGGATATGTGAGGAATCGGAGGTAGAAATTAAAGTGTGTGGGGGGGTTCCTTTCTGATAAGTTCTGTTTGACTAGAGAAATAAGTAGGGATATTCTTTCCCTTTATTAGCATTATATTTAGAAGCACTGGCATTTAAAATAAGGAACTCAGAAATTCAAGGATAACATTGGTATGATAATCGAGAAAAGTTGTCTCTATTTGCAAATGATATTATTTTATACCTGATAAAACCAGAAAAAGACATATCTGTGTTGCTGAACATTCTGAAACATTCTTAGACAGTTTGAAGTCTTTTTGGGAAACAAAATCAGTGAGGATGAAACAAAGGCAATAGCTTTAAATTACGTACCCACACATGAATTGGGTCAGCAATACCCATATTTACGGTGACATGATAAAATTAAGTACTTAAGAATAGGGATTAAAAAAAGATTCTGTCATGGCATCAAATGAATGTGTTGAGATAAAAGATAATGCAAAAACTGATACATTGGAAGCTCTGTTTTCTGGATATGGACATCAAGATACAAGCATGGAAAATAGTTTTAGTCCCTTTAGTTTTATTCACAGGTCAAGCATATTTTTATCAGGTCAAGCATATTTTTATCAACCAGAGGAAAATTTGGGGATAGCAATTAATAAAGCATTGAATGATTTTATCTGAGGAGAAGAGGGCAAGAGTCAAGTGGGATAAGTTGATCCTTCCAATAAAACAAGGTGGTTTGGGATTATCTGATTTGAAGGAATATTTCAGAGCTACACAGTTAAGGATCCTCTATATAGTATGTGGAAAGGGATGATTATAATGAAAACGGGGGAAGCCCAAGTAACAAGGAGAGACTGGGATTTTGGATACAGACGCTTAAGTAGAGTAACAATAACCATACAGATTATTATATTCATAAAGTAGCAGAAAGTATTCTAAGAAATGAGCTAACATGAAAATGGAAAAAGAAGATTCTGCCAATAGGGATGACTGCAATTAGGGGTACAGAGAATAGGCAATAGGGAGCTGGAAATTCCTGGAGAAAACTGGCGAAGGACCCAAGGTACTGGGAGCAAATAATAGAGATGAAAAGGTAATAGCATGGGAAGAGGCCAAGAATTAATTTTGACCACAGGCAAAAGGTTGCCTTCCCTATCAAAGATTGATATCAAAGTATAGGCAAAGAGAAAGAAATGGGGGATCCTAAGCAAAAGACCAGCATTGATAAAGTTTTGAGTAGAATCTAGAACAGAAGCTGCTGTTAAAAAGGGATAATTAGTAGGGCAGGAATATAAAATATTGCATGACAATTATAGGAATCAATCAGAGGAGGTTAGAAAGGATTGAAAAAAATGTATAAGCAATTCGCGAAGAAACTATGGGTGGATATATGCATGGTATCCAAATGTTCAACAAAGTCTAGAAGATTTAGGATCTTTGCTTGGAATTCTTTGCATAGATATTTCTATACCCCAAGTAGACCCCAAATGATTTTTCCTCTGGTAGATTGCAATGTTGGAGGTGTCATGGGGAAGAAAAAGGTAGTTGGGTACATATTTTGGAAATGTAATGAGTTGGCAGACTAAAAATTCCTTGCTGGGTTTAATTCTGGTGGCTGTAAAAAAAGCAATTACTGGAATATGGTAATCAAAGTCTAAACCAACTGTACTAGAAGTAGTGAATATAGTAACAGAAATAAAAAAAAAGTGGGATCTTTAGAAAAGGGTAGGAGAAAATTACATAGAAAAAAAAGGAATTGTGAGGTTTAAGGGAAGGCAGGAATTGAATGAACTATGTTATGTATAATGTTTGCATATGAAAATATGTCGGTGCGATTTGTTTTTATTTATATAAATGCATGATTGTTGTAAGTGATAATTCAATAAAGATGTTTCTTGTTAAAAAAAAGCAGTAATTCAACAAGTATTTATCACAAGAACTTAAATGTCTCTACAAACTCAGGGATAAATTTGGAAATCCTAAAAACAAAATCCATCCTCAGAAAACCACCACCAATTTATATAACTCAGAGATATTGCTAAAAATGCCACTAGAAGGCATAAGGCTAACACCCTCCAGTACCAACAGCTTAACTTCAAAAACAGCTCAAAACAATACTGGAACCTTTTTAATAGTATTACAGGACAATTTCAACAAAATCAACCCAAGAAACCAAACACCATCACCATGCTAACAGGCTCTTCACTGCACCCCCCCTCCAAATTCCACAACAGTCTCCCCAAAATTTCACTACACCTCCCCTTGATAATACTTTTTTTTCTACTACAAGAAATCGCCACTAAGAGTATTTAAAAGTTATACATTAGATACCTGCAGATAACCCTCCTGGATCAAATAATTTTTTTCCTTGTTTCTTCCTTCTCTGTAAAAAAAACACATTACGCAACCGCTCCTCCATCTAGAAAACCTATGCCTCATAGACAGAACTTTGCCCACTATATACAAAACAGCCATTGATAAACCTGTACCTGCTTCTTGTGGATTTGATTGCTTTGATTAGAATTACATATTTTTAAACTTGCAATTTGCTCTGTGTTTTACCTCATGCACATCATTTGTCACATATAAATTAGCATTTTGCTTTTTTACTAATTCTGCCTCTCTGGTGATCTATATGGCCTTTTCTAAAGTTAAATGCATTTCAGGTTGTAACTTTTGAGAACTTCTACATCAACCATCCTAAGAATAATTCCGTCTCTGAGTTGTTCTCGCATGTCATTAAACACCATTTTCAGCCAGTACATGCAAGGGCATTGCAATACCTTCAACATATTCACTTTTGACTTGTACACAACTGTGGAAACATGCCCTTTCATGTACAATATTTCTTTTTTTTTTACACAAAATGTCTATTGAGCTTACTAACTGCTGCTTCTTTTGTTGCATTCTGGCCTACTGAGGGTGAAAGGAAAATGTATATTGCCTTCACATCCCTGTCCATTGAATACAACATAATTAGCCAGATTTATTCTGATTCTAAGTATCTAAATCTAAATCATGTGAAGTTTTGTCTGTAAACAGGTCAGGAAAATGGTTTTGAGAAACTTTGTCATCTTTGACAAAGAATTTGGTTTTCTTAGGCTGAGCATCTTAAAAATCAGTAAAACAACCACTTTGTGAGGTAAAACAACTTGTCTGTAGTAGAAATACATATAATGACATTGGGATATACATTCAGCTCTTTGGCATGGATTTCTGACAGAAATGGTGTTTTATTTTTAATAAATTCAAGAATATCCTGTTTCTGACATTGTGTCATGATGTACACCTCTAGCTCCCTAGCAATATCAGTCAGTATTGCCATTAATATTAAGATACACCAAAATTATAATCAAGCAGGCAACTTTTATTCTGGACCAAATGGCAGGTCAGAAAAAAAAATATTAACACTTCAGCTGTCAGCAACACTTTGGAACTATATTCTGGAGATGAGGCATTATGGGATACATACATTCTTAAAATGGCAATACAGTACAATTGTCTTAATGTGTTAATTGCTATAGTAAATATTTACTGTATAAATTCAGACTATAGCAGGTTTACCTAAATTGTCATTTCAGTGATCAAAAGAAAAAAATATAAACATAAGTATCAATGTCCCAGATAATTATAGCTGTTTTCAGAGGTTGCTGACAATGTGGTAAGAGCGGGTGGTGATGTATTTCCCAAAGGTAAGCATGCTACATTTTTGGCATTTAAGGTGAGCTCATGACTGATGCACCAGGTATTGGTCTATTCCATGCCTTTGCAACAGTACCCAAGTGTATGAGGGAGATTTGACAGTTGCAGCCAGTTTACAGTCTCTTGACATCTACTTTTACTTCTGGGAAGTAGATGCAAAAGAGCAGGATGCCCAGTACAGAGCCCTCTGGTATTCTACTGGTGAAACACTCCTAGGGCTAGGAGAGGTATATCATACCTTAACAATATGGGATCTATCAGAGGACTACTTGGTTATCCAGGTAATTACATATGGACTTATGTCAAGTTGGGACAGTTTACATATGATACAAGTATATGGATGTCCAAGGCCTTGGTTAGGTCAAAATAAGCAATATAAACTGTCACTCTTATCTAGGGCTTCAGTGACGCTTTTGAAAAAGTTGACTAGGTTTAGTGGGCAAAATCTACCTTTTACAAATCCAAATTAGTTTAGATCCTAGCACTCCATAATTATAAGGACGATAATTGAGAGGCCAATAGGTCTATAGTTTCTGGGGTCTCTGTCTTGGAGACAGTTTTGTATAGCACTGTGGTTATTCTCCATGCCTTGGGGACATGACCACTGGTGGAGCTCAGATCGAAGAGGTTTAAGAAGAGTTTGCCTAAATGGTGATTGGAAATTATTAGCAGACAGTCAAGAATATTATTAAATTCCATGGAACTAGTAGGTTTTGTTTTGGGTAGTGTTTAATATAACCTGGTCTAGGTTGATTTTGGGAAGCCTGGAATGGTTAGTTGTGGCGGGGGGGTGACATCTGGCTGAAGTGGGTTAAGAAATTATCACTGAATTTGTTTGTAAGGACATTAGCAATAACATTGGGATCAGAGTGGAAGACTCCATTGAAAATGTGTTTGGTGAAGTAATGGATACCATGTCTAATTTTCCTAATGTAGCTGAAAAAGTCCCTGTGGTTATCTTTAGAGCTAGTAATGATATGAAGTTCATATCTGGCTCCCCACTCCTTGATAGTGTGCTTGAGGGTTTTGCTTATTAGTTTTAAGGTATTTTTTATTTTGGAGAGTGGTGATCTGTTACAGGTAGCTTGAAGGATCTTCATTTTGCTGTAAAGCTGGTTTATATGGGAATTCAACCATATGGACTTGTTTCTGAATTTACAGTTATTCTGAAGGCAAATGAGAACAGATTCTTTGCATCTCTCAGTCTGTAAGGGAATGGAATTCAGAGGAATATGGAATAGTAACAGGTAGTGTGTTATTTGGAGAATTACACCATTTAAAGATGTCAAGAAGGTCTGTAAATAGGAGGAGGAGGTTTGTTTTGAAATAATCATGAAATACTGTTTTGTTAGGGTTTCAATATGTGTGTTTAGTGCTAGGTGGTCAGATTTTGCTAAAGTGATTATGACATTAACACTGGCATGAGAGAAGATAGGACAGAATCAATAAGCTTTTACCCTTGGTTGGGAGGTAAAGAATTTGATCACAGGAATTAACATCGCTATAACTTCTCTCACACAATCCATCTATCTCTTGAATGGACATCTTCATTTCCTTTTGCCTTCCTCCTGTGTCCCAAATCTCCTTCACTAGATTGTCTTCTGCTTTTCTGCACGTGCCTGAACCACCCTAATCTATTCTATTTGCCTCTGCAACTGGTGCAACTTGGGCTTCTGCTCTGATGTCCTCATTTCTTCATCTGTCCCACAATATGCATCCTATCACCTGTCTCAGACACTTCATCTTCATCACATCAGGCTTTCTCAACTGCTTTGCCTTCACTGCCCAGGTTTCTGTACCACACAGTAGTACTGATTCCAACACTGCTTTATACATCTTATGTTTCAGCTTCGTTAGTACTCTTCTGCCCTATACAACCCCCACACTGTGAGCCAGTACAGTAGTCCCTTTTATTGTAGCTTTGTCCTCCTCTTTCAGACTTCTTTTCTCCTCAACTACCCCTCCCAGGTACTTGAAGTTGTTTATCTGCTCCACTATTTTCCAATCTAATTTCTTAACCTTTTCTGATTTTTCTCATATGCTGCCATTACAGCTGTCTTATCTGTACTCAATTTCATCCCATGTGCCCTCAGTTTTGCACTCCATCCCTCCCTATCCTTTGTTGAAGTTCTTGTTCAGAGTTTACCTGTAATGACACATGGTCTGCAGACAGCAACTTTGTGAATCCACCCCTCCTATCTGTTTGCTAATGTAGTCCATCACCAGTGTGAAGAACAATGGGCTCAGAGATGAACCCTGATGCACAACCCACTCCCACTGGGAACCCCTCTGAGTCTGAACACCATTCATAATTGTATAATTGGGTCCTTGTACATAGCTGGTATACCAATGTTTTTGTGACATCAAACCATCACAAATCAGCTTTCTTGGGACCTTGTCATATGCTTTCTCTAAGCCTAGGAATGCTCATTTGGAGTCTATCCTAATTTCTAGCTACTTCTCAACTATCTGTCTCACTGCAAACATTGGGTTGCTTATGCTACAGCCTGATCTGTATATGAACTACTCATCTCCTATCTTACTTTCTACTACTGTGCGAACTTACTTATTGATTACTGTCTCCAGAACGTTCCTTGAGTGTGACAGGAATATGATACCTCTGTACCATCCACAGTTGTGAATGTCTCCCTTTGTCCTTGAACACTTGCACTAGTATGCCTATTCTCCAGTCATCTGGGATGTGTCTTTCTCTCCATATTGCTATGAGTATCCACAGGAGCCATTTCTCCCATAGTTCACCCAGCATCTTGATCATAATTGCCATGTCCTCATTTGAGCCTGTTGCTTTCCCTGACTTAATTTTTCCAAGGCTGTTTTTACTTCTTCTAGGGTGGGATCCTCCACTTCTTTCATTGTAGGCTGTATTTGGGGCAGTACACCTTCTATGGGTTTTCTTCATTCAGAAGCTGCTGGAATTAGTCTTTCCACCTGCATTTTATGTCTTGTGAACTGATGAGCAGGTTGTTGCTGATATCCCTTATGAAGAGTGACTGATTATCTTCTTTACCTTTCAGTCCTTGCCTTGCAACCCGATACAGTTTATTTGTGCCATCTATTGAGTCACTTTCCAGAGGCTGGTAGAGTGCATCTGTCATTTGCTATTGAAACTGCTCTCTCTGCCTCTTTGTTAAGCCAGTCAGTATCCCTTCTTAGCCTGGTCCATCTTTTCTATTGTTAATTTTCCTGCACTCCTTCTTTCTTTTAATGACTTTCTGGACTTTTGTATTTCACCACTAGCTTTTCTTCTGTACCTCATTTACATACCTGGCTCTGCTGCATATCTGTTCTATAGTCCTCACACATTCTGTTTTGAGGTCCTTCTGCTCTTTTTCAACTCCACCTATTTCCTTTTCTTCCTGAGGTGCTAGAGCCCTGAGCATTTCCTTGAACTCTTGTGCTTTCTCTACAGTCAACTTCCAAGTCTTCAGCCTGGTCTCTGTTAACCTTAGAGCCTTGCATGGCCACTGTATTCAGCTGATTGTGAAAACCAGTGATTTATAGGTTCATAGGTTCATAGTAGGCTATCTGCCAGAGGGCATTTACAAGCCTAGCCCATAGTTTTGTGGCTTACGCCACCCCTTTAGTATGGGGAACTATACCCATTATTTTGCTGTGCCTCTGTCGAGCAGTGACACTGAGGTAATCCCTGGGGTATATCTGCAATCTCCCATCCATTGGTCAAGATTTCTCTTGAACAAGGCCAGCGAGGTGCTCTGCCTCACATATACCGGGATTTTATTCCACAGCATAGAGAGTCTTTGGGTGATGAATCTATCCCTCCAGCACGTCCTATTAATAGCCATGTCGAGGTTTAAGTCTACCGCCCTTGTGGCTCTGACGGATCTAGATTTTTTGAGGTGAAGCATATTCATCAAATCTGGGTTTGACATGGCCTTGTATGTTAGGCAAAGGTCACCTCTGAGCAAGCGGTAAGCGACTGAATAGAGCTGGAGTTCTTTCAGTCGGGCAGCATAGGACAGATGTTTGAGACCCTTTATCCTATTGGTGAGGAACTTTTGTGGCCTCTCCAGCTGCTGCAAGTGTCGGGTCAGATACATTCCGAATGGGGCATTGTACTCAATCATTGGTCTGATGAGTGATGAGTATAGGGAGACTATGACCTTCCTTGATCTAGATGAGAATCCCTTCATGATAAGGTGGGCAATGTAGAAGGTCTTCCTAACTACTTTAGCTACATGGGTGTCGAATGACAGACTACTATCAACCTGGGTCCCCAGGTCCCTGATAACTTCTTCTGTGCTCAGTGGATTGCCACCTATTTGGTAGCTAGGGGTAACCTTGTTTTTCCCGAAGGGTATGACTATGCATTTTTTGGCATTTAACTTTAGGCCATGGCTCTGGCACCAGTTATCCGTTTCTGTGAGACCCTTCTGAAGGATATCTGTGTCAGATGTGTTTTCTACTATGGCCCAGTTTGCAGTCATCTGCAAACTTTGTCAGCCATAACCCTCCTGTGTTTGCTTGTACTTGAAAAGTAGATGCCAAACAAGAGTGGGCCCAGGACTGAGCCCTGTGGTACACCACTTGTGACAGGCTTTGAGTCTGACATGGCGCCAGCAACTCTGACCCTGTGGGTTCTGTCACTCAGCCAGTTTGCAACCCATCTTGTGATATATGGGTTAACATTTAAGCTGATGAGTTTTCAATGATACCCGAGTGGGGTATTGTATCAAGGCCTTCGCCAGATCGAGGTAGGCTGTATGGACTGCCTTTCCCTCATCAATGGCTTTGGTGACTGTTTCGAAAAAGTCAACCAAGTTTAGAAGGCATGATCTGCCTTTGACAAAGCCAAACTGGGATGGATCCAAAGTCTGCAAATTCCCTATGTCTTTATTTATGAGGTCCATTATGATCCTCTCCATGGCTTTGCAGATAAGGCTTGTCAAGCTAATGGGCCGGTAATTTCCAGGGTCGGTGGAGGCACCGCCTTTGTGAAGTGGGACCACAGTTGCAGTGCGCCACTCCCTGGGTACGTATTCAGAGGTAAGACTATGATTAAACAGCTGTCCTAGCCGTGGGTTTAATTCCTCGTTGAGTTCGTGGAGCACACAGCCGGGGACACCATCAGGTCCCATGGATGCTGTGTTTTTTGCTTTGGAGAGAGCAGTTCTCACTTGGGCGTTGGAGATGTTTGGGGCTGCAATCGCTTGGTATAGATATCTCTCCTTTTGGGGGAGGGGAGAGAAGTTTGCACTGAACCTGTCAGCCAGTATGTTGGCAATGTCTGTAGGATCAGTAATCTTCACATCATTTTGAACTAGTTCTGAGCATATCTGGGAGTTTCCTCCCAGGTTTCTAACATAGCTAAAGAAGGCCTTATGATTGTCTTTTGAGTCTTTAGCTATTTTTCTCTCAAAATTTGCTTTGGATGATTTTATGAGAGCTCTTAGTTTTTACTTGTAGTGATCAAGGGTGTCTTACCTTTTAAGGATTTTGTTCTATCTTGTAGTAGCTTCCTCCTTTTGTTGTAGAGTTTGTTTATGGCTGGGGTCCACCAGACTGGACGCTTGCCTTTGGTACAAAGAGTCTTTATTTTGCTTGGGATTGCCTTATCCATGCAGTCCTGCAGGTGCTGGTAGAAGGCATTTGTAAGTGATTCAGCGGCTTGAGTACTGTTTTCCGCTCGGGGCCTTAAAGGAGACCACACTAGTCTTTAGAAGTGTGAAGTCGGCTTCGAAGTTCTTTACTGTGGTCTTTTTATTTCAGGTGGGGTGGGATGAGGACCACCAGCGAGATTAGTTTGTGATCTGATCTCACCAGTGAGGGGTATACTTCGGTGTTGAACATTGTACTCCCATGTTCGTGATGATGAGATCAAGTATGTTTTCTCCTCTTGTGGGGATGGTGACTAGTTGTTCCATGGCATTTGAGTTTATGAATTCCAGGAACTTTTGGGCTAGGGTGTTTGGGCTTGAGTAGTGTTCCCAGTCTATATTAGGGTAATTGAAGTCACCTAGTATGATTGTGTTTGGTGATACATTTATCCCCTCTAGTGTTTTCAGGAAGGCCATGTGAGGTTCCTGAGTTTGTGAGGGTGGCCTGTAACATGCTACAATTTGCAGAGCAGTCTTGCCTATGGTTAATTGCACCTGGATGGTCTCCGATGCATCGTGCGTTGCCACCAGTCTTGAGGTGTGGGTGTCCTTGATGAATATGGATACCCCCCCTCCTTTCTTGGTATTGTCCGGATTTTGGGGCGGAACGCATGATAAGAGGTAAAACCTGATAGTGCTGGGGTGCTCTCAGGAGCCTTGAACCAGGTTTCTGTCACTGCACAGACATCGATGTTCTCCATACTGAGAAGGGCCTCGAGTGCGTGCATTTTGAGATTTAGACTTCTGGCATTGAGCAGCATTACCCTTAGTTTTTTCCTTTTTGTGTTCTAGGGTGGTAGGTTTAGAATTTGAGCCTTGCCTAAAAAGGCACTATGGGGTGGCAAGAGCCTTTGCCAATATCCGAATCCCAGGGTGACAGGTGCAAGCCGTCCCTTGAAAGCAGCGTGGCTTGTCCAGCATGTCATCCCAGGCAGACAGACATTGGATCCCCTTTGAATGACCCCAGAGTTTAAGCCAATTGTTAAAGCTGATCATCTTATCTCTGTATTGTGGCATCATTCTTGGTGAAGGTAGGATACTGCTCAAGGTCAGGGTCATACCTGCCTGGGCTACATAATCAGAGAGCTCCTCAATGTCTCTTTTCATGTAGTCCAAGGAGGTGCGTCTCAGGTCGTTTACACCAGCGTGGACAATGACTGAGTCGTATTTGTACCTGCTGTTGAGAGACCTGAGTGCTTGCGTTATGTGGCGGATTCTAGCGCCCGACAGGCAGCTTACTGTGACCTTCTCCTTACTCAGTCTGGTGAGCGGGACGTCAGTGTGTCTGACTATGGAGTCACCAATGACTAGTGTGTCTGGCATTGTGTTTGGCCTTAAGGGCTGTGACTGTTTGACACTCTGACTGTGAGGTCTATGTGTTGCAGGTGTTGTGTTCTGAGGTGGTGGTTGTTTGGGTGTCTGCTTTGGTGGCCTCTGCTGTTTTGGTAGATTTTGATCAGAGCCGCCGAGTATGTCTTTGTGTGTTTGTGTATGATTTGAGGTTGTGATGGTACTATGTGAGACTGGGTCTATAGTGTGTGTGGTAACCTTCTCCTCCTGACTGGTCTTGCCAGTCCTATGTTGAGAGAGCTCAGCCTCCAGTTTGGCCGTATAGTTGCATCTCGCATGTATTTGTGTTTTGTGGGAGGAGGAGAGGGTTGTCTGTGTACATGAGGCAATTGTAACATTGCCTCAATATTCCCAGGTTCACCAGCTGAGCAGGAGAGGACACTAGCAACTGATCCCTCGACATGCTAGAAGGACTAGACAAAAAACTTTAAAAGAGATTCCGGGGACGTGGGTGACCGAGAAATGGGGTTTGCCTTTTGGGGTGCTATCTATAAGAGTGCCGTATCAAGGTAATAAGTACTGTAGGAGCAAGTGCTAGGTTTAACAGATAGAGAAAAGTCTACTTGGAGTCAAGTAGAGATGATCTTTTAGGTATTAGAGAAAGTGCTAGTAACAGGGATGCTTAAAGGTAAGATTGAAAAGAATGCACTCTGCAGTGTGCACTAGAGAAGTTAGATATGAAAGTAGGTAACTTGAGTTTTACCTGTTTAAAAAGTTAAGGTTTAGTGGAGAGTTACTATTTTTAAAACAGCAAGATGGACTGAAAGGGGTGGTTACTTTTGTATTTTGGTACTATGAAATACTGTAGGATGGCCAATAAATTTAAATAATTGAAGGGGTGGGATTTCAAAAGTGATGGTTTTGTGATTACTCACATAAGCCAGTGAAAGTAGAGAGAAATGAGATATATGGTCAGATTAACATAAGAGGTGGGCAACTAGAAAGACAGTTTTATTTAACAAGACAACTTAAATGGGTGGGAGGGCGGGAAAAATTCTGCCTGACTCAGAACAGAGAGCTGTGGTCTCTTTTGAAGTTTTAATATGCTGTTAAAACAGAATGCAAGCAAAACACAAGGTAAAGAAAACAAACTACAGTATTCAAAATATAGAAAGGCAATATAGAAATACAAAAAATAACAGCAAACTAACCTTTCCTTCACAGCAAAGTGTAGCAGAGTCTGGATGAGCCTTTCTGGTAAAGCTCTGAAATGTTTTAGTTTACTCCTTAAATAGAGATTTTAGTTCCTAGCTCCACCCCCTCTGCTGTGGGCTGACTGTTTCAGTGAGGATGACTTTGCAATCACCAATTCTACCCCATTGCCCTTTCCTTACTAAGAAGAAGTCCACCTGATTTGTATGTTGGTTACTCTTGTATGTGATCTTGTGCCTGTTTATCTTGCTGATTTGTATGTTTGCCCCATGAAGTGATTTGACAGATATAAGTCTAGAATGGCCTCTCCTTCTTTATTCCTGTTGCCTAAACCCATGTGGACCCAGTCAGTCCTCATATCCTGTAATGTCTGTCCTGATATGTCCCCCATTACTAATACCAACTCATGTTATCCTGCTATATCTAGTAGGCCATACAACTGCTGCTGGTATACACTCTTTTTTCCTTGTTAGCACAACCTTGGTGTGGGGCATAGACTGAGATTATGAATACTGCCCTATCCTTAGATAGGAGTCTGACTGCTGCAAGTTTGTCACTAATTCTGATATCATCCCTCCGTGTCTGCTGGTGTCTCTCCTAAACCACAATTTCCACACTATATTTCTAGTCTGTAACTAGTAACTTCTGATTAGTAGACTCTGGATCCCACACCAAGTGACTTTGTTGCACTGCCTTTCCACCTCCTGGATATAGAAAATGTAGAGCCTCCTTCTTACCATCATGTCATCATTTTCAAGCTCTGTCCTGTCAGTGAATCTATATTGAGTGCAGCAAGCTTTAGTTCATGTTTGGCAGGTTAACTGATTTTACTATGATGCCCGTGCCCTGGCCCAGCAATCAAAGAGCCTCAATCCTCACCACTAACACCAGTGAGGGACATCTCAGGAAAGGATAATAAATACACACAGTAAAGTGCAATTTCCCTTAAGAGCACACAGAGATCACAGTCAGTCTGGGGCTGGTCGCTCCCTTGCCTTCCAGGTCCCCAATAAGACTCCCCAATGGCACAGCTATAGGATCCAGATCTCAGCCAACTGGGCAAGCTAAAACCTCCAGCATCCTCTCTGTCCAACCAGTGCTTCGTGTCCCTGCCCAAGTAGCTGACACACACACTTTGAGATGAGAGTTTATACAACCACACAGACACTCCTGGGGAAGGCTGGCACAGGTTCTCCAGCTGTGCCCCTTTTACCCAGACTATATGGTAGAAATCACTGCCACCACCCAGCTAATATTTATCAGTTACTCAAAGGCCCTTAAAAGGGTGTCCAATTATTACTCTGCAATATTATTATCCAATTGGTAGTATAACTAAACAGTCAAGGCTTATTGGAGTGACTTGGTACAGTAATCACTATAAATGTGCAATGTACTCTAGAGCTTAAATTATCTCTACACAAAACAGCCACAGTTGAAAGGTTTTAAAATATTTAATAATAAATAATAAAAACACAAGACTATACTTACTGCACAGTCCTAGGAACTCAGGGAAGTGTGAAGAATGATGTAATGGGAACCAGGAATATGATTTTAAAAACGGAGAGAATCTGAGATTACACATTTTTGTCTTAACCATCCAACTCATCAGCACTGTCTTGCTCTATAAGTAAGTTAGATTCAGTAGTACAGTTCTGACATCACAGAAAAACACTTAATCTAATCTTTCTAGTGCTATTTCTAAGAGAAAACACAAATCTAAGATAAACTTACTTATAGAGCAAGCCAGTGCTTTATGCCCAAGGTGGTATCTTATGTGACCCTCAACTAGGCCATGCACCTACCCACCTTCTTTCCCAACCCTCAAAACTGGGGGAAGGAATTCTGCACTCGCTAGACTGCACAGACAATTCAGATACTATATGGACTATACTAAACCCTTCAGAAAAACAAACCAGCTGCTTGTCAGCTTTGCCCCAGGGGCAGAGGGGAAGCCCATTGACAAGCAAACCATCTCCAAATGGATATCACACTGTATCCATTTCTTCTACAGACTACATGGGAGCCCCCCCCCCAAGTCTATTCATACCTATTCCACTAGAGCAGCCTCCACTTCCACAGCCTTCCTCAGAGGTGTCCCCACCAGGGGCATCTTGGAAGCTGCGACCTGGACCTCTGTCCATACCTTTACAAAGCATTACCACCTACCTCTTTTTTTTCCTACGTCTAGGGCAGGGTTTGCCTCTGCAGTTCTGCAGGTCTTGCTGACCCATGTCTAGGGCTCTAACCTATCCTTCCACCCCTCTCCTCAGCTTTGGGAATCCTCCCACAGGTGATGACTGCAACAGTGAAACATGAAGAACATAGTACAGTTGTGTACACTTACCATAAATGTAGATGTTCGAGTGTATTCACTGTTGCAGTCCTAGTTTCCTCCCTCCATCCCCCTTATATCCTCTTCCCCTAGGGGGACATAAGCTTCCCATGGTGGCTTTTAGCCACCAGGACCACTTTACCTTATTTCCTTGTGCTTCTGATGAGTTAGGGTAAGAAAAACTGATGTAATGACATTGGCTGCCTTGCTTTATATCACTGCCGACCTGATACCAGACTATAGGTGACTGCAGCTGATGCAGAAAAACATTGACTCTGGTATTCGGGCCGGCTGAGGGCTACCACAACAGGGATAACCCACAGGTGATGACTGCAACAGTGAATACACTCTAACATCTACATTTATGGTAAGTGTACACAACTGTACTTTTTGTGTACCCTATGATTTCTTGTTGAGAAACCTCTGTGATCTCTCCAAATGTTGCAGGTGTCTGGTGAGGTGCATGCAAAAATAAGCTGAAGAAATTGAAGTACTCTATTATTGGTCTGATGAGGGCCAAGTATAATTGAATTCTAATATCCTTAGGTCTAGATACAATGTTTTTACTTATGCTACATAGAATGATTTCCTTACTAATATGGATACATGGTGTGTCAAAGTTCAGATTGCTATCAACCTGAGTACCCAGATCACCTACAAGTTCAGACTTCATGTTCTTCAGAAAATGCAAGCCAACACAAAACCTGTTGTCCAAGCAACATTGTAAGTTTGAAAGAGCAATATTTAAAATCTGTCCCTATTTTTGGGTCTTTGTCCCCCATTATTTAAGGCTTTGTCCTGATTCCTGGAGTTAGGATGTTGAGCGGTATGATGGGCATACCCCCACAACTCCCTGTGGACCTGACCACATGGTAGCTGCTGAATTCTGTCAAGGAAGGAGTGCTTTCTTTGCACTGGAAGCAAATTTATGTAACATTTATTTTACTTTGTTATGCTGTTTTTCTTATTGAACTGATAAAGGTGTTTAGCTTAAAGGCCTTTTCAGCCAAGACTTGGACTTTATGAGCAACAACAGAAAATAACAGAAACAAATGTAGAGGTACATTGTACTGATGAATAATATTCAAATACTGCAACTGCAATATTTAGTAATCTAGTTATGCAAATGTAAACGTTTGACAATAAAGGACATTTGAATGTTTAATAATGTGTGGTCACATAAATTCTGTAATGAAAGTATTGATCTGAAATACCGTCAATTAGAATCTGAAACATTTGCATTTTTCACCAAAGAGGTGTTCCGTTATTTTTTCCTGAAAGTTAGAAGATATTACCCTTCTCTCATGTCCACTGGCAGATTATTCTAGCAGGTAGGTAGAATATATGTTTTCAAGGAAGAGGAGGACTTCAGACTCTGATATTTTGCTGTGCAAGTTTCTACCATTGAGCAGTGCTACCTTGCTATTGTCTGAATTAGAATGCGATAAGTAGGTGTGTCCATGAGCTGAACTTTGCCTAAAAGACACTATTGGCACAGACAAGACATACACTGAAACGATGAGATGTTCAGCCCATCCCTGGCAAAGCAGGAAGATGTGTAGTAAAAAAAAAAAATAAAATAAATAAATTAATCCCAGATAGACGTATGCTGGATTCCCCAAATAACACCAATTAACTAGCCAGTTGTTGAAGCCAATTCATTTATCTTTGAACATTACTCTTCGTGGTGGCAGAATATAATTCAGCATCACTAAGATGAGGAAAAGCTCAACATTGTCTCTCTACCTCTTCCAGGGTGCTGCACCTAAGGTTGGTCACTCTTACATGGGTAACCATAAGGTCATAGTCCTATTTAAGGCAGTGAAGGATTCACTGTAGCTGCACTGCCTTACAGCTAGCAGTCTGGCAAAAGAAGAGGTATAAACAAGCTGTGAACCCATGATGATAAGAGCAGCACTAGTTTTCTTAGAAGTTTTACTGCAGGAATTATACAAAGATTGATAAGACTGAGAAACTGCAGTGGTTCCACCTGTTGTTTACTGTCTGGCTACTTCTACCTTTAGTCCCATCACAATTGTCTGTATTTAAGAATCAAAATCCCTCTTCTCATTCTCTCATCAGGAGTAAAACAGTTTCACTTAATCCTAGGCTGGTTCCTGAGAAGTAGCTCATAGGTTCTTTTTCATCAATAGTCACATTCCAGATGTTGCAGGGGTTGTATTCCTCTCTTGGTTGAAGCGCTGAGTAGCACATTAATCAGCTCACACAATAGATCACCTAGCTGTCCAATAGTCTGAAATTTAAATTGAAGAGGGTCCCATGGAAACAGTAAGTAGTCAACTTTGTATTAAAATATAAGATGCTACAAATATATATGAATTGTGTATAAAAACTGGAGTAATTTTAGAAGTTATTACATAAACGTAGCACTTTGGTTAAGTATAACAGTTAAGTAAACTTAAGCAAAAATAAGTTGAAAGTGTATACATATGTTAAAGCTGACTACTTGTTCAACTTGGTTTTGTACTTCAGTATTTGTTTTTGATGTTCTTCATCTCACATTGCTGCAGTCCTTACACTTGGGTAGTCCGCTGTCCTCGGTCGGCCCGAATATCAAAGTATTAGGCTGACGTCGGTCAAGGCGCTTAAGACTGACATCAGGACGTTAGGGTACAAATGCGCATGACCGACGTCATATCCTCAGTCTTTTTTGCCTCATGGTCCGATGCAGAAGCAGCGTTGCAAGTGCCGTTCGGCGTTCTGAAATTTTTCGAATTCGGAGTTTCAGACAGAGTCAAAGTTGGCTAAGTACCCGTTGGGAATATTTTAGTTTTTCTTGCCTCAGTGGTTTACGGATGTCAGAAAAAGTGAATAACTGTATTTCTTGTGGGAAGCAGATACCGCATAGGGATTATCATACTTTGTGTATTCCTTGTTTGGGGCCTGAGCACGACGTTGTTGGGTGTCGCTTTTGTGCTAGGTTCAATAAGCGCACTATTAGCGAAGGTTAGATTGTGCCAGGTTGGTCTTGAGCGGTGCAATTATAATATGCCGTCGGATGCTCCGGCGCCGCTTCTTCAAGAAGCGCAAAGACAAAGCAGCTAAACCCAGGCAAGAAGAGTCGTCCGTGCGGATGCCGGTTCTTTAGAGGTCAGTGGAACCGGTGGTTCCACCGGAGGCTTCTCTGGAGTCCCAGGGGGAGACTTTGATATTGCAGGATGTGGCCTCTCAGGAGGCAGGTCAGGCTGAAGGGGCTTCTCAGGTTACTGTACTCCCTCCCTTCCTAGGGTGGTTAGGCCCTCTCCTTCTGTTTCCAAGGCTTCTCCCAGAGGCAGGCCAGGTTTAGCTTCTGTTGGTGTCACTCCTAGTTCAACAGGATCTGTGCCCAAGAAGCACATGCTTAAAATGGCAGAAGATTTAATTACTTTGATTAGAGGTTCTTTGCCCCTCCTGATAAGAGGCCTAGGGTGGAACCAGAGTTGGGGAGTTTTGAGCAGGCTTGGATGTTTCAGAGTCTTCGGCTGAAGACTTGCAGGAGTACTCTCCTTATTCTGATTCTGATGCAGATGATTCGACTCCTTCTGCTTCTCCTCCAGAGGATTTTTCTTTTCAGAGACTCTTCATTCCATGAGGGAACATTTTAAGTGGGAAGGTCAGGACTTCTCTGATTCCAGGAAAAGGCTTAGGGAATTTTGCTTTTACCCCAGCATAGGCCTTTGGCTATACCACCTGTTCTGGATGTTGTGGAAGATGTGTTTGCAGAGGCTTCACTTAATCCTGATTCTTTGCCTCCTGCTCCTGTTAAACCGGATAGGTATTACAGGGTGCCTGAGGCTCATAAATATCTTTATAAGAGTCCTAGGGCAGACCCAGAAACTGTTAGTCAGGGACCTAAGGGTGTCAAGGCCTCTGTTGTAAAAAATCCGGTTCCTCCAGATAAAGAGGCCAGAGCTTTGGATAGATGGGGAAAGAAAGTCTATACTTCTTCCACCTTAGCTATGAGGGCTTTGAATTGCCAGTTTCACATGTTGAAATATCAAAACTATCTTCTTTCTCAATTGAAGTCTAAGGTAGATGCTCTGGCGGAAGGCATTGAGTGTAAAGAATTACAAGATTTGGTGCATGTCTCGGAACAGGTGGGTAAGCATTCTTTGCAATGTGGTTTTGATGCTGTACAGGCCTCGTCTAGGGTGGCTGCCACTGGTTCAGTTCTTCGCAGGCACGCCTGGCTGAGGGATCAGAATTTATCTGACCATGTTAAGACAAGGATTTTGGATGCTCCTTTACAGTCTGATGTGTTGTTTGGTTCACCTGTGGAGTCAGTCTTGAAGAAAATGGAAGACAAGGCTAAGTCTATGCAGGCTGTTAAAGATTTCTTGCAAGTTCAGCCTCCAAGTTTAGTAGGAATTGGCCTGCTAAGGGGTGGACGTATCCTTCTTATGATTCTCAGTCTAGGGGTAGATCTAGCCGTGGTAGGGGCAGAGCTCAGAGTTCCTTCCGACCTAGAACGGGAGTTCACCTGCACAGTCTTGGTGAGGGCAGGGGCCAGTCCTTTCGTAAACAGGCCCAATGACCTACCTTTTCAGCTGCCAGATCCTTCTTGCCTGGCAGCACCTTTGGGAGGAAGGTTGGCACTCTTCAAGGAAAATTGGAGTTTGATTACTCAAGACAGATGGGTATTGGATATCATACACCAAGGTTACAAGTTTTATTTCCATACCTTGCCTCCTTTCAAAGGCATGCCAGACGTTCCTCCTCAGCAAAGACTAGAGGCTCACAAACAAATTTCTCTGCTACTTCAAATAGGGGCCATACAACCGGTCCCTCCACCAGAAGTGGGCCTAGGATTTTATTCTCGCCTGTTCCTAGTACCAAAGAAGGGGAACACGTGGAGACCAATTTTGGATTTATCTATCCTCAACACATATCTGGACATTCCCAAGTTCAAAATGTTGACGTTACAACAGCTTTTGCCTCTGCTGGGCAAAGATCACTGGATGGTGACTCTGGATCTCAAGGAGGCTTACCTTCATGTTCCTATCAGGCTCAGTTGCAGGAAGTATCTGCGTTTTCGGGCTGGGACTTCTCATTATCAGTTCTCTGCATTGCTCTTTGGCTTATCTACTGCGCCCAGAGTGTTCACGAAAGTTCTGGCTCCAGTGATAGCTTTCTTCAGGCTAGGAGGAATACAGATCTATCCTTATTTGGACGATTGCCTGATTCTGGCCCAAGGAAAGGACGAACTTCTTCATCATTTACAGTATGTGATAGCAGTGCTAAGATGCCTGGGGTATTCTGTGAACGAAGTAAAGTCCAGTCTAGTACCCTCTCAGGACATGTGCTTTCTGGGTGTGAGACTGAATACAGCATCCCAGATGGCCTTTTTGGCCCCGGACAAACAAAAGAATCTTTCTCTTTACTTCCATCAATTGTCTCATCAGTCCAGGCTGACTGCAAGGACAGTCCTTCAAGCCTTGGGGTTCATGGCATCTTGTATTCTGGTGCTTCCCAATGCCAAACTGCATATGAGGAAGCTACAATGGTATCTCAAAAATGTATGGACACAGCACTGCCAAGATATGGACACTGTCATTCAGATAATACCTTGCATTCAAAAGGAGTTTTTGTGGTGGGCTCAGGAATGTCACCTAAACAAGGGACTCTCTGTGACCCGACCAGAGGCGAGTCAGATTCTAACGACAGATGCCTCAGACAAAGCTTGGGAGCTCATCTAAATGGAAAGTGGGTACAAGACACGTGGCCTGCCAGACTTCAACATCTACATATCAACTTGAAGGAGATGTTAGCAGTCCAATTTGCATTAATAGCTTTCAAGGATTTACTTCTTCCAGGGCAGGTGTTGGTTCTAACAGACAACACAACTGTCATGTGGTACATCAACAAGCAAGGGGAACGATTCTTATCCTCTATGCAGACAAGCAATGATTTTGTGGGAGACTGCTCTCAGTTTACAGCTGAATCTTCAGGCAAGGTTTCTGCCGGAGCACAGAACTCCTTAGCAGATGTGTTGAGCAGACAAATTATGGATCCCCACGAGTGGAAATTGGATCCTCATGTATTTCAGAAATTGACAGTGTTATGGGGAACTCCAGACATAGATCTGTTCGCTTCTCCACTAAACTACCAGCTGCCAAAGTTTTGCACAAAAGGTTTCATCCCACAGCTTGGAAAGTGGATGCTCTTTCATTCAATTGGAGCAATCTTCATGTGTATGCCTTTCCACCTCTGCCTCTCCTCCCAAAGGTACTCCTGAAGGTCAGACAGGACAAGCCAAAGATGATTTTAATAGCTCCAGATTGGCCTCGACAGCACTGGTACCCATTACTGAGAAGTCTGGTGCGGGAGCCTCCATGGCCTTTGCCTTGATTCCACACCTGCTGTCTCAGGAGAACAGTCATTTACTCAATGTCAAACTTCACTCTCTTCATCTAACAGCCTGGCATATTCTGTTTTAAACCCTGGAGGGTCTCAGCTTCCACAGCAAGTTTTGAATGTTATTTTGGAGGCCAGAAGGCCTAGTACAAGGAAAGTGTACGCAGATAAATGGAAGAGATTTTTATTTTGGAGTACAGCAAAGGAATTTGATGTTTCTCAGCCTAATTTAAGTGTGGCTCTTCAATATCTTACTGAGTTACTGGACAAAGGTTTGTCCTTCTCTTCTATTAAGGTTCATGCTGCAGCAATTTCTGCTCACTATGACTGTGTGTGACCCACCATTGTTTTCTCATCCGTTGTTTAAGCAATTCCTTAGAGGGGCAAAGAATATAAGACCCCCACGTAGAGCTCCTACTCCTGCTTGGGATCTCAATTTTGTGTTGGAGAAACTCACTCTACAACCTTTTGAGCCTGCAGCTACTGCCGAGTTGAAATATTTATCATGGAAGACTGCTTTTTTGTTGGCCATTACCTCTGCGAGAAGGGTTTCTGAATTACAGGCCCTTATGGCGGTTGAGCCTTTCTTAATTTTCCATAAGGATAGGGTATCTTTGCGTACTAATCCTTCCTTTATGCCTAAAGTGGTTTCTAGTGTGGCTTTAAACCAAACTATTCATTTGCCTACTTTTTATGCAAACCCCAAAATAAAGGGAAAAGATTTTGCACACTTTGGATATACACAGGCAGTTGCGATATTATTTGAGCAGAACTAAAGGATTCAGGCAGTCTCAGCAGTTATTTGTTTCATTTGCTTTGGGTTCTCAGGGCAAGCCTGTGTCAAAACAAACTATTTCTAAGTGGATTGGGTTTTGTATTGCTTTCTGTTATTCCCATCATGGTAAGGAGATTCCAGCTGGGATTAGGCCTCATTCCACTAGGGCTACTGCCACTTCTACAGCATTTTTAAGGGGTGGCAACTAAAGATATTTTGGAGGCAGCTACTTGGAGTTCAGTGCATACTTTCTCTAAGCATTACCACCTTCCACTTTACTCTAAATCTAGGGCTGGTTTTGCCACTGCAATTTTACAAGGCATTTTGGCAGCTCCTACTGCTTTATAGTTTTGCCATCCTCCCTTACCTCTGCTTTGGGATTCTACCCAAGTGTAAGGACTGCAGCAATGTGAGATGAAGAACATAGTACAGTTTTGTACCTACCATAAATGTAGATGTTCGAAGATCCACATTGCTGCAATCAATTTACCCTCCCTCCTTCCCTCTGTAGTTAGAGGCGGTTGTGTGGTTTGGGTTGTGAATATTGTGGATATTGTATATATTGTACATATGATTAGTGCAAGGGTGGTTGGTTGTTTTTTGCTGTCTTTTGGTTTTGACCTTTCTTTTTAGGGTCTTCTGACATCTAGGGCAAGAAAAGACTGAGGATATGACATCGGTCATGCGCATTTGTACCCTGACGTCCTGATGTCAGTCTTAAGCGCCTTGACCGACGTCAGCCTAATACTTTGATATTCGGGCCGACCGAGGACAGCGGACTACCCAAGTGTAAGGGCTGCAGCAATGTGGATCTTCGAACATCTACATTTATGGTAGGTACAAAACTGTACTTTTTATACCTTACTGCTTGTTGCTTCATCATTTAACCTTGAATTCATGCTGGGGGTGGGGGGGTCTTGGCTAATACATGACTGTTTTCAGTAACTGATTGGTTTTATGGTTAAATAAAGGAACCAGGAAAAGTTTGTATATTTATCTGATGAAGTTTCCAATGGGGAAATTAAAGTGCTTATGTGTATGTGTTTTATAATCATCTTATCTTATTCAATAAACAATTGAACCTTTAGCCAGAAGAGTTTTGCATGTAGTCAATTCCGCTGCAATTTCTGAGTTGGATTCTACAGAAAGTTCCAGAATGTCTTCCTCTGACATGTCCTGTTCAGCTGCATCCTGTGTCGTCTGTTGCTCCTTCATATGGGAACTGATTGGCACATCACTTCATACCATTGCCTGCATCAGGGTTGCCACTGTTTTTTGGTCTTTCGTTATTGTGCAACTCCAACTGAACTTTTGTAATGGTCTCCTGCTGAAAACTCCAGAGCATCATCATGTGGTAAGTGATCAGATGCTTCCCGTTCTACCTGTTTATCCTTAATTTAAGGAGCCATTGTTCCATCATGCTGTGACATTTTCTACACTAAATTTTTATCTTTGCAAGTAATCCATAACTTCAGTTTCTATTTAAGTTCTCCATTACTTATCCTGTTTTCTTCTTTCCTGCTTTGTGTTTTTATTTCTTTTTTTGTTTTGTACAAATCTGAAGTAGTTAACTTCATTTGTCAGCACCTTTGGGAATCGGATCCGACCTCGGATCCAAGCTGGCAATCTTTCATAGCTTAGATCTGAGCTCCTAGCTCCTCCCCTTCACCCATAATCCCCTGCCATCCTTGACTGACCTCAGATCTAGTTTGCCGCGCTTCTTGTCAGCAGCTAGGTTCTTGAGCTCCTGGTATCGCAGGGTTTTGTAAGAGAAATTTCTCATTTTTTCTTATCCCCCTTACGTGTGTGTGTGAGCGTTGAGTGTTCAGGTTCCCTTTTTGGTGTAAAACTTCCTAGTTTAAACCCTTTAGTTAAACTTTCCCTCCCTCCCCTTCGCTGGTCGTTAGTTTTTGTGTGTTTGGGGCCTAACGAGTGGGGTTTTTTTAGGATGTCTGAGGCCCCTAAACCTATCTTTTCTAAGTGCACAGAGTGTGGCCATAAGCTCTCCCCAGCGGATGGCCACACTCGGTGTGTGCGGTGCCTTGGGGTTGAAATGTTCTATCTACGCGGCGTTCAACCCCAGGGCACTGAAGGACCGGAGGTCGAAGTCAATCCTAGTGGGACTTTTGCCCCTGGATTCAGCTTCGGCCTCCGGTGCTTCTGTGGCCTCCTCCCCGGCTTCGGCGGCGGCCACTCCTGCCTCTCTCCCTCTGGTTGGGACTCAAACTCCCATTGCAGCGCCGGAGGAGAGGGAGGCCAGGAAAGAAAAAAAGGAGGGAGAAGCACCACAAGCGGTGGGCCGAGGCCTCTGCTTCGCCCCCCCCGGCTAAGCGGTCTTCTCCCTCCAGGGCTTCTAGGTCTCCTCCTTCTCGGCTCCGGTCTCCGTGCTTCTCACCTGACCCCGAGGAGGAGGAGACCCGATCTCCGTCGAGGTCATCGAGGCGGCACTCCCGGCCAGCCTCTGTGGCCTCTGCAAGATCAACTCGCAGCCTTTCCGACGCAGATTTGGACCGGATGATGTGAAGGTTTCTCCAGGCCCAACTGCAATGGGAGTGCTCCTGCCGCCCCCCCCCCCCTCTGGGGGGGGAGCTCGACACCCTTCCTTGCTCCGATAGCTCCTTCGACCCGCTTCCCGGGTTCGGAGCCGAGCAGCCTTGGAGCCGGGGGTGGGTCGGCACCGACAGTATCGGGTACTTCGGCGCCGACTCTTCCCTCGAGCCTGTCGGGCCTGTTTTTGTTGGATCCGGGCTCTCGGAGCAGTGGGCTGAGCATCGGATCCGAGGGAATCCGTGTGTCTTCGGCTCCGTCTAGGTCGGAGCACACTGGTCCGTCGGATCTGATGGCTTTGGCGCCAACCCCGATCCGTCCATCGGATCCGAGTGAGGGTTTGCTCTCGGATCCCAGAGAGAGCTGCTCTCCCTCTGCTTTCGATGTGGTGGAGAGGGCACTGTCGAGTGCTTCCAGGCCCCCGGTCCTTGCTTCGGCTCTGCCCCGCACTCCCTCTCTGCTGGGTCCGGCTTCCGTCACCCGGCCCCAGGGACAGCCTGCTTCGATGTCCCAGGTCATTCCCTTGGAACAGGACGTGGCTGGTGAGACTTCCCCGGACAGCCCCCTCGAGGACGTCCCTCACAAGCAAAAGTGCAAGAGGAGGCACGTGGACTGACTGACACGGATTTGGATGAAGGGGAAGGCTCCCCTAGGTCACCCCCCGAGGATGTCTCCTTTGGAGACATCATGGAAATGTTCAGGATAAGAGGAGGGTGGTCTGCCCCCAAGGCTTCCTCGGACGAATCTGTGTTCCTGGAGGCATTCGAAGCAGACCCATCTACCTCTTGGGTGTCCCCTCCGCCCGACCCCTTAGTGGCCCTTATTACCTCTAGGGCATGGAAGGAGCCGGACACTGTGGAGCCAGTCCCCAAATGCCCGGACAAGATACTTAGTCCTCCCTCCGAGAGGTCCCATTGGAGCAAGGGTCCCCCCGTAGATGCCATGTTGGTGGCGGCGGCCAAGAGGGAATTAGCTCAGGAGAGTCCCTCGGTTCATCCACCGAGCATGGAGTCCCGTTTGATGGACTGTTTAGGGAAGCGGGCTTTTAGTTCAGCGACCTTCTCGGTGAGATCTCTGAACTACATGGCACATGTTATTCGACTGCAGCGGGACCTTATCAAAGAGTACGCTGCGTCGCCCCCAGTCCATGTCGGTAGAGGACAAACTATTGTACTCCACTCGAATGGCCACTCTCAGGTCTATATCTAACACCTCTATGCGGCTGTTGTCCCACGCCACAGAGGGAGCTGCTAGAGCCAGCGGAACAGGCCTCGTCATGCGGCGTCAGGCCTGGTTCCGGCATTGCGATTTCACGGAACCCTTCAAGGCGTCATTTGCGAATGCCCCTTTCGATGGTTCTGCCCTGTTTGGCAAGACCGTTCGTGAGACTTTGGTCCAGAGCGAAAAGGAAGGGAAGACGTCTGCTGTCGGAGTCCGCTTCTCTGCTCCCCAGAGGTCCTTCTCCAAGAACCAAAAGGGACAGAAGAAGATGTGGTTCCGGAAGTCGCAACAATCCCAGTCTGCTCCGGATCCCCAGTACTTCCGTGGCAGAGAACAGGGTGGATGCCGCCCTAGAGGCAGAGGGGGCCCGAGGAATGGTGGGTCCAGAGAAGCTTTCTCTGACCGGCCCACCCAGCGACCTTGAGGGGTTGCCCGACTTCTCCTCTCTGGAGGCAGTCTGGGGACATTTTTCGAGGCACCTGGGAGCTTGGGAGTCCATCACAACAGACCGCTGGGTGCTTCGCATCATATCCAGAGGATACCAAATTCCCTTTTCTCACATCCCTCACCAACCCAAACGCCTCCCCGACATCCCACCTGATCAGAGGGAGGCTGCAGCTACGGAAATTCAGCACCTCTTAGGAAAAAGAGCCATCCAACACGTCCCCCCAAACCAGTTCGGATCGGGTTACTACTCCAGGTTCTTTAAGACGGGGAACCTAAGGCCAATCCTCGATCTCTCCCTCCTGAACCTGTCAGTAACCAAAGAAAAGTTCCGGATGGTCACCCTTCAATCCATTCTCCCCCTGTTGCGGGAGAGCGACTGGATGTGCTCGATAGACCTCAAGGATGCGTATTACCACATATTGATGGACAAACGATCCAGGAGGTTTGTCCGCTTCCGGACAGTCATTATCAGTTCAGAGTCCTTCCCTTTGGTCTCACCTCAGCCCACTGTGTGTTCACCAAGGTATTAGCAGTGATAGCAGCCCACCTGAGTCTTCAGGGAATGCAGGTGTTTCCATACCTAGGCGACTGGCTCCTGACCGCCCCAACAAGGCATCTACTTTGCTCAGCCAGGAATTACTTTCTCCACCTTGCTCCCCGGCTGGGGATCACCGTCAACACGGACAAATCCTTTCTCAACCCGACTCAGGTGATGGACTTTATCGGGGCCAGATTAGACACCAACAACTTACTAGCCTTCTTAACCACCGAACGACTTCACACCCTGAGGCTTCATGTGTGGGCCATTTTACTATAGTCGGCTCCCCTGGCGGGATTGGTCCTGAGGACGCTGGGCTCCATGGTGGCCGCAATTACCCTGCTCCCCATGGCCCGCCTGAACATGAGGGTTTTGCAGTGGACTCTAAGTCCAATGGTCCTTCCGTCGATACCCTCTCAGTCACCCCATTCCCCTCAGCAAGGCTTGCAAAAGGGCTGTCGCATGGTGGTTACAATCACCGGACCTCCAAGCGGGACGCCCTTTCTCCATGGCCCCTCCACTCGCCACGGTGACCACGGACGCCTCTCGTCTCGGGTGGGGGAAGCATTATGCAGGCAGGACGTGGAATGATAGAGACCTCATTGCATATAAATGTTCTAGAGATGAGGGCAGTGCTGTTGTCGTTGCAAGCACTTCAGAGCCTTCTTCCTACAGGAACAGTTCAGTCAGACAACATGTCGGTGGTCTGGTACATCAACAAACAGGGGGGAACCAGGTCGTACCCACTCTGTCGAGAAGCTATGAGAGTGTGGGAATGGGCGATCTCCACCAACCGCTTTCTTATTGCAATGCACATTCCGGGACGGTCCAACATCCTGGCGGACAAACTCAGTTGCACCATTCTGTCTCCTTACGAGTGGTCTCTCAATCCCCAGGTAGCGAAGCGGATATTTGCCATATGGGGACAACCCTGTTGCAATCTCTTCGCCTCTCCTTCAAACACAAAATGCAACAGCTACTTCGCTCTAATTCCCGAGAGACGCTCTGGTGCATGCTTGGCCTTCCGGTCTACTCTATGCTTTCCCTCCTCTACCTCTGATGTTGAAGCTTCTACAGAAAGCCAGTCATTTGGGGAGCAAAATGATCCTCATTGCCCCATTCTGGCCTCGTCAAGCATGGTTCCCTTACCTCTGGTCTCATCTGGTGAATCCACCTTGGATTCTAGATCCCCTCCCGGATCTGATTTCTCACCCCCTAGGCCTCCCAGTCCCGAACCTGGACAATCTCAAGCTTATGGCTTGGTTGCTCCAGTTCCACTCGTAGCTAGGACTCCCGATATCTCCTCCCCAGTTAAAGCTATCCTAGTAGCAGCACACAAGCCCTCTACTAGGAAAGTCTATAGGAGTAAATGGAAATGTTTCGCTATTTGGGCAGAGCGTCAGAACCTAGACCCTTTCACAGCTCCGTTGCCCGCCGTCCTGGATTTCCTTTCAGGGCTTTTTCATCAGGAGGCTAGCTGTTCCACAGTCAAAGTTCAACTAGCAGCTATATCTAATTACCACGTGGGACATGAACTGGGCCCATTGATCACCACAAAGTTATGGAAGACCTTTCTGAAGGGCACCTTCCTACTCAGACCTCCAATAAAGGAAGTAGTGCCTCCCTGGGACTTGACTTTAGTACTTCAGGCCTTGACAGCTCCCCCCTTTGAACCTGCAGCTTCAGCTGATCTCAAACATTTGTCATGGAAAACAGCCTTTCTCGTTGCTATCACTTCAGCTAGGAGGGTTTCTGAACTTCAAGCCCTATGTGTAAAACCTCCTTACTTGACCTTCCACAAGGATAGGGTTTACCTCAGGACCAATCCCTCGTTCTTTCCTAAGATTGCCTCCGAGGCAAATATTAACCAATCCAGTAATCTGCCAGTTTTCTTTCCTGAATACCAGAACAAAGGAGAATACAAACTACATTCTCTAGATGTGCATAGACAGCTGCATTTTTACATTCATAGAATGGCTGGTCATAGACTATCCGACCAGTTGTTCGTCTCCTTTGCCAAATTTAATTTAGGTAAATCTGTGTCGAAGGTCACCTTGTCGAGGTGGATTTCACAATGCATCCTTTTGGCTTATGAAAGTTCTGGCAGGCCCGCACCTCAGGGAGTCCGTGCCCACTCTACTCGGTCCATGTCTACTTCTGCTGCCTTTTGGTCTAGAGTACCCCTGGATGATATTTGCTCAGCAGCCACTTGGGCTTCACCTCATACCTTCATCAACCATTATAAATTAAATATTATCTCCAGAGGGAGAGCATCCTTTGGCTCTGCAGTGCTCCGGAACATCCTTCCATGAAGGCCGCCCAAGGTACAGGTAGCTGGGGACTCTGTCCCAAAGGTGCTGACAAATGAAGTTAACTACTTCAGATTAAGAAGTTATGTACTCACCATAACGTTCCATCTGAGTAGGTAGACTTCATTTGTCTGCAACCGTCCCACCCTCCTTCCCCCTGACCTTCGGATGTTATTTGGCCGGAAGTTTTTACTCTGCCCTTTAAGGAAGGTAGTTAATTTCCTTTTTCAGCCTTATTGGTTATGGGCAAACTTGATCTGAGGTCAGTCAAGGATGGCAGGGGATTATGGGTGAAGGGGAGGAGCTAGGAGCTTGGATCTAAGCTATGAAAGATTGCCGGCTCAGATCTGAGGTCGGATCCGATTCCCAAGTCTACCTACTCAGGTGGAATGTTATGGTGAGTACATAACTTCTTATTTTCCATATCCAGGTTCTTCTGCCTGTAGTTCTCTTCAAATATCGTTGGTGCTGCTTTTTTATACTGATTAATTTTACTTTCTCCTTTGCATAAATATACTAACAAAAACGTATTGAAGCACAATTCTGAACAGGTAAACAAGCCAAAAAAATGCCTAGTCAGAACACGAATATGGTCAAAAAAGACTCAGTACAACCATATTCGTGTTCTGACTGGGCATTTTTTGGCTTGTTCCTTTGCATAAATGTTGCACCATATCACATATCTTTCTTTCCCATGTCCGTATTTCTTTTTCACATGTATCCCACTCCACCTATTTCTCTTTAATTTGTGGACTAATTTTTCCATTATTCTGTGACATACCTCATGCTGGAGTTTCAATATTAACTCCTTCATTTCACAGATATAAGAATTTCAACTAACTTTAGTTTCAGTTAGTTTAACTTCTACCTTACTAATCTTCTGTTCTACATTCCCCTTTTGTTTTATTTTCTTCTGTTGTGAAATTTTCCATATCTGGATGCCTTTACCTATATTTCTCTTCAAATATCTTTGGAGCTTTTTGTAAGTATTAGTATGACTTTCCCCTTTGCTTAAATATTGCACCATATCAGATCTCTTTTTCTTTCCCATGTCCATATTTCTTTTTTATACCTCAAAAATCTCTGGGTTTTATTTCATTATATTTTCATGCTTCCTCTGTCACTTCCTTTTTCCAGGCAGCCAAAACTTTTTTTGTCTATGTTATGTTTTTCATGGATCTGTTTCATTAATGAATGCAAATTTGTATTTGAAGCTTTTCTTGTGCAAGTATTTTTTTTCCTCTAATTTCTCCCACTCTTTTTCTGTCTTTTATGACAGGAAATCATACACTTATATAAAAGAAAACAAACCAAATTGATATATTTTCAGTTGCAAACATTCTACATCACATATAATATTCTATACAGTCATTGCCAATTGAACATTACATAGCTCATTCAAACCCTGCCTTCCCACAAGCCTTACTCCTTTTCAAAAGCTTTATTCTGCATTTATTGTTCACACAGTTCCTGTCCTATGCTATCCCTTTCTCAAGCTCCCACGTCCAGTTCTCTTATCTCTGTTAATATGTTCACAAGTTCTAATACAGTGGGTTTAGACTTTGATTTTTGTTTTCTAATAATTCCTTTTTTGGTAACCATCAGAATTAAACTTAGCAAGGCCTTACTATGTCTAGGCAATTCAGACCCTGTATCACAGCTCAAAAAAAAAAAAATTCCTTAGTTGCACCAATTTATTCACCCAGTATTTCTGGCAAAGAAGTCTGCAGGGAATTTTGAAGTCTGCCAACTTGCTATACGCGTTCCAAATTATCCCTTTCTTTCCCATCATACCTCCAACATGTCCAGTCTACCTGAGGAAAAATTATTTGGAGTCTGCTGGGCTATAAAATACTTATCAAACACTTCCAGAAAAATCCTAAATCTTCTAGACTTTGTTGCATATTTAGGAGCCACACATATCCTTCCAGTGTTTCTTTGTGAATTCCTTATCCATTATCTCTTTCCAATCCATTTTACCACCCTCTGATTGATTCCTATAGGCATCAAACAATATATTATACGCCCTACTAATTATCCTTTTTTTTTTTTAACAAAGCAGCTTCTGTTTTAGATTCAACTAAAAACTCTACCAGTGCTGGACTTTTACTTAGAGTATGGACAAAGAAAAAGGAATATGAGGATCCTGATATTAGTCCTTGATAGGGAAGGCAGTCTCTAGCCTGCAGTCTAAATTTATTCTTGGTCTCTTCCCGTTCTATTACCTTTCCCTCTCTAATTATTTATTCCAATATATTGGTTTCTTTGCCAGTTTTCTCCAGTAAATTCCACCCTCCTTGTCTATTCTCTGTACCCCTTATTGTAATCATCCCATGTTGGCAGACTTTCTTCTCTCAATTTCCCTGTTGGCTTAGATCTTAGAATACTTTTTGCAACTTTATGAATATAATATTCTGTATGTAGATTGTTATTCTCCTTAAGGATCTGCATCCAAAATCCCAGTCTCTCCTTATTTCTTGAGCTCCCCTCATTTCATCATCTTTTTCCACTTTGAATTGTGCCTTTCTCCTTGTGCTATGTGTAGAAGTCTTAACTGTATAGCTCTGAAGTATCTCTTGTTCTGTTGGAAGAATCAGCTACTTGACTCTTGCCCTCTTTGTCTCCCAGATAAAATCCTTAAACTCTTTATTAATTGCTATTGACAACTTCTCTGGTTTATAAAAATATGCCTGGCCTGTGTATAAAACCAAAGGGACTTAAAGCATTTTCACTGCTTGTATCTTGCTATGCATATCAATAAAACAGAGCTTCCAGTTTCTCAGTTTTTGTTTTAGCTTTTGTTTAGCCTCTTCCCACATTTCCATAACTGCCATGACTGAATCATTTTTAATCCATACTCCTAAATTTATTTTATGTCCCAATAAATATGGATATTGCTGAACCAATTTGTTTGTGGGTGCATTGTTTACAGCTATTGCCTTTGTTTTTATCTTCATTATTTTTTTTATCCAAAAGAGACTTGAAACTGTCAGAATGTTCCACAACACTGAAATGTCCTTTCCTGGTTTATGAGGTACAAGAGATAAAGCTTGGTCCAACTGGCGCAAAGCTAAAACAACTGAAAACAAACATACCTAGAACTCAGAAACAAAACAAAAAAAAAATGATCAGAACCGACAAAGTAAATGACTATCATAGCATACAAATTAAACATCAACATAATCCTAGAAAGTTTTGGAAAGCTATTAATAATGTTCTTCAGCCAGGAAAATCTAAGACTGCTTCCCCTACTACTACAGACACCTCAACTAATATCGCCATCCAATTTAACAAATTCTTTACTGAATCCATACTTGCAGTAGCTAATTCTCAAAGCTCCCTTGATCCCAGTCTAAAGTACATACACCTTACTAATAAAAACATCTTTCAACCTGTCTCTGTAAACTTGATTAAAAATTACTCAAAAAGCTAAAACCAACCACATTAGCTGCAGACAAACTCCAAGCTGATTTTTTTAAAATTGCCGCTGACATAATAGCATATCCAGTAACCATCCTTATCAACCGCTCCATCTCTGAAAGACTAGTCCCTGATCTCTGGAAGGTCTCCCATATTATTCTCTAGAGGGGCCAACTCAAAAGAACTAACAAATTACCACCCCATAGCTGTACAGTCTCCTCTCAAAAATACTGGAAAGGTGCATTCATATACAAATTATGGAACACCTCAACACACAAAAATATCTAACATTCAACATGGATTCGGGCCTTACCATAGCACAACCACTGCTCTCATGTCATTCACACACACAGTTAATGGGCATAGAAACAAAGTCAAATATGTTTCGGCAATCGTCCTAGACCTTTCCAAGGCATTTGATATGGTTAATCATAACAAGCTCATAAAAGCTCTGTCAGAACTAAATCTTAGCCAATCCACTATCTCATGGTTTCGTAGTCACCTAACAGAGAAGACAGCAGGCAGTTAAATGGTATCAGGAGCTATCTATTCTGCTCCCAGTAACAATAAGGGTTCCACAAGGCTCCATTCTTAAACCTATGTTATTTACTATATTCACCAATAACTTTTACTCCTCTACTGTCCACTCCTCAGTCATCCAGTAAACAGATGACTCTACATTAGTCTGTGCATCCTTTTCCCTTCAGAAATGACACCAACAAAATCAAGCTTCCTTTCTCTCTGTCTAATCTTGGTTCACTGACCACCAACTAATACTCAGTCCAAACAAAACTTATCTTCCAACCTACACGACATACCAATCCTGACCCCTCATTTAACATCCTATCCAATAGCAAAACTATCATAGCTCCTGTAACCCACACAAAGCTTCTTGGCATTGTAATTGACTGTAACATGAAATTTGATATCGATATCTCTCTCACCATAAAGAAAGTCCAAAACAACTAGGTACACTATATAGAAATAAACAGTTCTTAACAAACAGTGCTAGGGCCACTATTGCACGCACACATCTCATCTCTACACTACTTTATGCCTCTCCTATTCTCACCAACCTTTGAAAATCTGACTTAACCAAACTAGAAGCCTGCTATAATAAAATCTCCAAATTCCCTACTAACAGTTTTTATAGATCACACCACTGTCTAGCTCTCAAACAGTTCAACTTGCTTGAACTTCCTCACCTAATTCTGTATAGTCAACTTACCCTGTCACATAAAATTCTGTATTAGCCAGAGGAAATCCCTTCATTACAAAACTTGATAATTCCATACTCCTGCACCAGAAACCTGCTCTTCACTCATAAACTCCTCCTTAAAGGGACAATTCTAGGGATTTTTTGTTTGGATTCTGGTCTTTGTTTACATTTTAAGTCTGGCTTTCTGGGCATATCCCAACTTTGGCTGCAGGGGTTGGGGGAGAGTGCTTACAGGGAAGCTTCAGAGGTGTTGGGCAGATTCCTTCTCAAATTGCAGTTGTACTTACAACAGCTCTCACTGAGTCATTCATTAGTTTCAACTGTCCTTTTTATTCTCACAGAAACTAGTTTTTCAGGGATGTTCTGACTTGACTTGCTAATACCCTGCAGGAAAGCATCTGAGCAGTGCAAAGTTAAAACACTGGTAAACAGAGTTTTGAGTGAATTTCATTTAATATTTTAATTTTGTGATGATTTCTAAATGCTAGCTAAGTGCAATGATTTCATGTCACAAATGCCCTAACGTCTGTAGAAAGCATCTGAAAGATGCAAGCTTCAAACAGTAGTAGAAACAGTCTTGTTTCTTTTTTCAGGTTAAAATGGATCTCTGAATACTACCTAAGTGTGATGGTTTTCTTACCTGCTAATAGCTCTGTAAAAAGGCACATGCCTAATACAGGGTGCAAACATGAGTAGATAGTCTTCAGTTCCTTTGTTTTGTAGTCTGCATTGCTTATATAAACTTAGAAGGCTGCTGGAATAACACAATTTGTGTTATTGTGCATTTTCTAAAGGATAAGAAGTCTGAGCTCAAATATGTCATTATTTAGTGAATTTCAACTTCATTGATTTTGAGGAAAAGTGAACATTTTATGAGCAACAGACCAACGATATTAGATGACAATCTGGGCATTCATAAAAAATGTGGACAGTTGTGAGGTATGGGCCTGACACATTGATCCATTCCTTTAATTTCATATTTTTATGTTGTGCTGTTCTCGTGCATTTCATGCTATACATGCTGCATGTTGGTGACATACTGGTTGCACTGTATGATATGCTCTTAAGCAGTTGTATGTCTCTTTCTACGTTACAGCTTTTATGCATTTGTACTTGATTCCACTGTTATCTGTAGACAAGTAACTGAATTGATACAGTGTGGGGGGTTTGTTTTCATTATGTCTCTACTGCCTGACCAGTGGCTAATTCCCTGTCGGACAATCCGTAGTCCTACATGGCAATTTTCAAACTGTTGTTGCCGTTCCAACTTGGTCACATGAAGGCAACGTCACAGCAGTGACGCATCTAGTTTCCTACCCTCTTCACTACCTTATTCTCTAAAACCTTGCCCTTCATGGCAAATTAACACAAAATACATAATTTCAATTGCATGTCTGTTGTCTCCTGACTTCATAGACTGCTTTTGCACATTTATATATTGTGTCACTGTAGGGCTGCCATATCTCCACATGCCCAAAGTGGGATTTTTGTATGAAAATGTCCCATTTTGTAGGACAAACCACACCTACAATCAGTGCAAAGGACAGGACTTCATTTTACTACCAAAATAAAAGGTATTTTTTTTTATAATTTGATTTATTTATACTGTTTCACATAATATTTAAATGTTTCAAAGATACGATAATGGAATTATGCATGTATTGAAGGAAATGCAATTTTTTGCCCTAAAATTTTCATCAATTTCCTGCAGGATCAGTAAAGTATTTCTTACTCTGATATGTGACTTTTTTTTTTTTTTTTTTTTCACAGGACACAACTGCCCAGACAGTAGCAGTCCTGCATAAAGTGGGACATGTGATAACCCTATGTTACTGAAACTGTATGCAGCCTAATCATCTGTCACTAAATGCAAATTAAAACCAAACTAATCTTTTTCCACTACCAAAAACCTTACCATTGACAATTCCACATTCACCAACTAGAGCCAAACTACACCCTCCTTGAAATCGTTACCAACACCAAGCATTCTTGGCATCATTATTGATGAAGAACTAAAATTTGACACCCACATCCACTCTGCAATCAAGAAAACCCACCAGAATTTAGGTCTCCTCTACAGACACAACCACTTCCTAAGCCAACCTCTACCCGTCAAACTATTGCATCCACCTTCGTACTCCACTCCCATATGTATCATGCCCCTCTTCACCAATATCCATCTTGGCCTTTGGGCCAAACTTGAATCTTGATATCACAAAGTCTCCAAATTTGCAACCAATTCAAACAACTCAGCCCACCAATCACACTCCCTCCTCACCCTCAGCTGGCTTGAACTACCCAACTACCTCAGTTACCTAACCTACAACTCACCATTGCCCACAAGGTCATCTTTAAACCTGTGGACTGCCCAGCTCTCGCTACTTCCTTAAAACCTTACATTCCCAACCATTCACTGATATCCAAAAAACAAAATTCCCTTCAGGTCCACAAACCTCCACAACCTCCTGGACATCTACTGCTGTGCCACTCCTTAGCTAAACAGTGGAAGTCTGTCCCCACACACCGACCCAACCTACCTAACCATACAGATTTAAAATCTCCGCTACTCACTCATCTTTCGTCCTAATGGGAAAGCGCTTGCCACACTCGAACTTAAAACCCTAGCCCCTCATTCCACCTTGCACTGAATCTTCCAACTACCTTTAATATTACTTCAAAATCATCACACAAAAACAATCCCTTACCTACAAAAACATTTTTTTTTTACCTAATATCAATTGTACTATAATCTTCAATCAAATATGTACTATTACCATCTCCATACATAATATTTTCATAATCTACTAATGGCTAGTCGATATATCTTTGGAAATATGCCTACAATTGAGTTTATACAAAAATTATTAACTTTATGTAAATGTTGACATTTCTGTATTGAATTATGTCACTCATTTCAATAACATTGTGACAAGCCAGTTGCAAATATCATGGATTTCATCTTAATGTTTAATTAGCAGTATGAACGATCTCCTTTTGTAACATGTGTAATGTAACTTGCAATTATTGTGTAGCTTTTCTCCTTGGGCCTCCACTGATAGTGTTTGTCGTGGCCCAGTGCACTTCCCCGGTCATCAAACTTAAATGTAATAAAAAAATAAGTGGTGCAGACAGAGGAATCCTTAACTACAGTCCAGCTGCCGTGCTCAAGTGGCATAAAGGGAATAAAGCACTAACCACGGACCATCTCTTCTTTGTTTGGTTAGCAGCTTTGGTGACTGAGAGAGCAGCAAGGAGGGAGGGTGTTCATTGATGATGCTTCCTAAGGTGAGGTTTGGTCACTAAAGCAGAGCTTTCCTCAAAAATAGTCAATGAGAGTGGGGGATGTAGAAGGTTAACGGAGCTAGGGCATATTAAAAAAACTCCACAGGAGGGAAGCACAGATGTCTGAGCTCCCAGGGTACCTTTAGGATCCATGACTGTATCCACAAAATGCCAGAAAACACCTGGCATAGGAGGATGTCTGGTAGACTCTGCCTAGAAGTGGGCCACTGTTAGCTGGGCTGGTACCATGATCTCTGGAGGAATAAGAACAATTAAAGCAACACATGGAGTATTATAGCACCCTGTTGAGGCAAAGAGAAATTAATTTTTGTATATTTTATCAGACAATGTAAATACAGTGTAGAAATGGAAAATTGTCTGTAAATGAGATGACAGGCCTCCCCTAGGACCCCTACTACCCATTATGAATGACGTAAACTACTTTGCAGCACTATAAAACTGGACAGTACTTACTCAATTTACAATGGGCATACTAATCTGAATTACACCTGAGCTTCAATCAAAAATATTCTTGCATTGATATTTCGGAATAAGACCCTGTGACAACCTCACGTTAATATTATTGTTTGCAGCTTAATACCTTTAAAGCAAGTGGACAAGTGAAAATCACTGACAGACTCACTGATAGGGCCCAGGAGGTCAAAATAGGTGAGGTCACCTGTAAAAGGTGGCCAGTCACTAGTGCAGTCCCCAGGGCTCTGTTGTGAGTCCACTCCTTTTTTGCATTTATTTCTCTGAAATGGAATCAAATGATGAAGATTTATGGTTGACTAAGTTTGTAGATGATTGCAAGCTGGAGGTTAATATTGACTCCTCAGCAGATTCAAGCATTCTTCAAGAAGGTCAATTTTTGACTAACAAATGATTCTGAAGCCATGGTCTTAATCTCCAGGCTAAGAAATGCATAATTGTACTCATTAGGAAGGCAACCTCCCTGCCAAATTACCATGTTGATAATACACCCCCTAAGAGTTGTCTCAAAGAAATGACTGCAACGTCAAGTCAAGTTTACCACCATTGATGTGCAGTGATCATGGGGTTAAGAATGTTTACTTGTTGCTAGATAACTCTACCAAACTGTAATCAAAGCCAATGCACACAAGGTTAATTACAGATTATAGGGAAGCAAAACATTGACTCTATAAAACTAACTGGAGTGAGGTGTTTAGTGTAAAAACTGAAGATGGTATGTGGAAAGTTTTGAAAGAGAAATTGTTCGAGTGCAAAAAGTAAAAGTAACATCACAATCTTGGCACGCAACATCAGGGGGTATATTTCCATAGGAACAAGAGACCTGATTACAGTGAGAGACCAAAAAATATAAGAAATGGAAGAGTGGTTGCAATATAATTTTGAAAACAAAAAATAAATGAGCTGGACAAACAGATAAAGCATAGTATTAGACAAGATCAAGGAAAATTTGAAGAAAATTTATATAAAGATATTCAGAATTATAGTAAACTGTGTAATAGATACATAAGATGTGGAGGGGGTAAAGATACACAAATTGATAAACTGTGTGCACATTCTACAATTTAGTCTCAGACACAACATTATAGATATATTTACAAAAATCATATGCAAGACCGTTTGACTCCACAAAAGGGGTGGTAAGTTGTCCTAGTGACATCCAGGGTAACCCCTGATACTGGAATCAAATTAAATTATATTTAAAAAGTACTGTGCAAACTGGCTCCAAACAAAGCGCATGGAGGAGATGGAATACGTAACAATGACCTGAGAACACTTCAGAAAGAACTGACACTACCATCACATTGATTATTCATTAGGTCATATAAATATGTGTAGATTCCTCAAGATTGTAGACATGCACTTATTAAACCTGTCTTTAAGGGAAAGGTGAGTAGGACAAAGCCATAATCATATAGACTCAAGTCTACTTTCATGTTGTGGAAAAATAAGAAGGTAATACTGGATAAGTTATTGTCAGAACTGGACAGGTTAGTACTTGAAATCATAGATCAGCGTGCATATGTTGAAACTAGATGTAATACCACCTTTAACATCATGTTCTATAACTATAATAAAAGCTATGAATGAAAAATTATGCTGTGATGGGATTTATTTAGATTTAACTACAGCCTTTGATATGGTCATCCAGTAAACACTGATCAATAATTTTATACTAGGTATTGATGCATTGTTGTTAAGATGCATAGCTTATAAATAGGACAAGTCAAGTGTCACACACCGACTCAACAGGTGTTAAGGTGTCCCACAGGGCTCTGTACTAGGCCCTTACTTCTTTATATTGTATCATTTAGACTGTACTTTTTCATTTGAGGTGTTCTACAGCTAATATGGTGACAACCTCAAATTGGGTAAACTCACTACAAGTTTTACAGATAAGGCATGTCTGCTAAATAATTTGCCTAAATTGACCATTATGGCCCCAGGAGAAAAATATGCTGCTAAATTAATCAAACACTAAGCATATGAGATTTGGGAGACATAAACTGAAAGGTGAATATTTAATACAAGACACAGTTATTGAAACTGTAGACTCATTTAAGGACCTGGGTATATGGGTTGATTCAGGTATGAGTTATTCTAATCGTATGAGCCAATAGGCTAATGATAGTTATAGAACCATATGTTGTATAAGAATATTTATAAAGTCTAGGAAATCAATCCATAATGAGGTCATTGCTTATTTTCATTACACCCAAATGTGCATATGGAATAACAGTATGGAAACCCTATAGGACAATAAGCATAAATGAACTATAAATAGTACAGCGGAAATATAAAAGGGCATCAATGGATGATAAAAATCAAAGTATTTTTGAAAGACTAAAATATCTGAACTTGCTCTGTGTCTCTTACCGATATTTAAGATGAGATCTTATTCAGGTATATAGGCCATTTAGGGAAAACTACTGCTGGGAATGTTTGGGATTATCTAAGTACTAGAGAATCGTCCAATAATGTATGTAGAACATTCTATAGGAATGAGAAGTGTTCTAATTGGTTCTCTGACAGAGTACATGATGCTTGTAACAGACTACCAAATAACATTAAAGCAAGTACTACTTAAGATATTTTTAAGAACAGCCTGGACATTTAGTATGAGAACAAGTGTTCTGGAAACAGCGTCCTTGAAACAGTCGTATGTATTTCTTTATGTATGTATGTAATGGTTAGGGATCTTTGTACGCACATAGACATTAGCCTTACCTTCGATCACCATGTGGCCACAGTTGTGACGAAACACTAATATGTTGGTCAACTTCTAAGTAAGACATTGCATCCAGCATCAAAGTGGTCATTATCCGACTCTACTCTACCCTTATCCAATAAATTATAGAGTACAATGCTCCCTCTGGTAGGTACCTGGACAGGAATAAGCAGTAGCTATAGTTACCTCAGACATTACTTACAAAAAGAATTCAAGGCATAACAAACCTGCTTATGAACCACACCTTAAAGCCATTTCACTTTTCCCTCTACTCACTCTCCTATGGATTGCTGAGGAGTTATCCATGCTTGTCTTACAAGGCATGTGCAAACTACACAGTTATGAACCACCTACATATTTGTAAGTATAAGAGTTACCAGAAAGACAAGGTCTAGGGACCTGAATTTTGTCTGTGACTAAAACGAAACGTGCTGGAAAGACAGCTATGTGTCCAGCAAACTGAACCCCCAATGAACCAGGCTTCCCATCTGTGTGAAGCTGAGTTCATCTGCTACCCAGTTTAAGTGCAACATAGACCAGTGAATGGGGATTAAGAATATTACAATGGTACTGGCACCCATGTCTTTTATGGACAGAGGTATCTTATAAATGCCTGCCTCTCAATGTCCTATTCAGATACAACACATCATTCATCTTTTGTGAAAACTAGGCTAGTCCTAGAAAGGCCCGTCTAATTATCAGGCTAGTAACACTCTATCAATGTCAACTATGTGCATGCCTGTCAGAATACATACAATATGTCTGTTGTGATATTGAAAATGAATAATTTTTCATATACAAGGCCAATTTTGGACCTCATTTTACAAGAACACCTAAATAAATTGATTCTCATACATTATCGGACAGATTATTATATCAAATTTCTCAGAAAAAGATATCAAGACCCTCAAACACAAAATGCATTTAGCTGGTTGCTCCAGCTGTAAGACACAAACACATACGTGCACACATGCACACACATACACGTATCTTCTTGTAATGCAGTTTACTACCCATGATACTAGCTGTGATTGCCATATATAGTAGAAAAAAAATTTCCAGCAAATTATTTAATGTTACTGCTTCACTATTGATGGTGCAGATACATGTAGCCTACCGCAGCACTCAAACTATAAGCTCAAGAATCAGGGCAAACCCAAAAAACAGTTGGAGACAAAGGCACATAATCAGAAGTAGATTTCACATATTGGTCTTGTATCGTTAATTACTAATATAACAGTTAACAGGTTGTACCTTAGCAAGCATTTCCTAAAGAGTACAAACTCTGGAACTCATGTTTGTCATTTACTGACTGCAATTTACCAACAGTTACCATAAGCCATACATTTTACAAAGTATAATCAAAAAATATGTGGAAAAAATCAAGGTCAGTTGAGAACTACATCCTCTGCACATACACACACAACCATCTCCTACAACCATGTTTTTGACGGTGTACCTGACATATCCTCTTAGGATCATATGAATTAATTACTGCATCTCAGCTCACTGCTGTAATAACCATACAGTGTCTCCTAATGCAACACTGTCTGCTCCTCTCAACGTCGTAGCTCAGGAATCAGAAACAAAAAATTAAAATCATGAACAGATTTTAAGTATTTATGTTGTACAAGTATAAAACTTTCAGAATAACAAGCTTTGCAGTAGCAAACATTTTCTGAAGGATATGAAGACTGAGGCTCACATGGTTGTCATTATTCGGCACAATAACAACTCCAGTGACTGCCCTTATTGACTGACGGCAAATCTTTGTCATTTACCATAAAAGAAAAAAAGATAATGAAGGCATGGGCATAAATATGAGTCTAAAATGATTTAATAACCTGACTACTGTGGTTCGATTAATAAGTGATTAGTTGGCAAGCACCTCCTTTAACCTTCCACTGTACACCATGCAAGTAATGTATACTTTTCTGCAGATGTCAGCTTAGTATCACAAGTGAAGAAAAACAGGGCACAGTTGTATCAGAAAACCAAAGAAAGGTAGAATAAAAGCATTTAAAAAAAATACAGTGCTGAGGAATCTGGTGCTGTACAGGACCCATTTATAATACTTCACTAAAATACAGATCTGAAGTAGTTACTTCATTTGATCTGCAACCTGTGGGTAGTCTCATCTGACCTCGGATCCGAACCGGCAGCTTTCTAAGCTCCAAGATCCGAGCTCCTAGCTCCTCCCCCTACCCATAATCCCTTGCTACCAACCACATTACCTCAGATCGTTTTTTGCCGCGGCTAAAGACAGTTGCTTCATAGTGAAGAGCTCCTGGCCTGGTGAGATTGTTCTATTTATAGGCTTTTTTTCTTGTTTAAAATTGTCTGTGTGTGTTTTAAAAAAACCCTTTAAAAAAAAAAAAAAAAAACCCTTTAAAAAAAAACTAATCTTCCCTTAGTTTAACTTTATCTCCCCCCCTCCCCCCCTAGTGTTTGGGTGTGTGTGTGTGTGAGAGAACTTTATGGCTGAAGCTAAGGCCATATTTTCAAAATGTACTGTGTGGCCACAGGCTTTTCCCAGCTGATGGCCACACTCAGTGCGTTTTGTGCCTGGGGGCAGCTCATCTGTCGGAGGCCTGCCAGATATGTGCAGCCTTCAACCCTCGGGCACTCAGGGACAGGAAGAACAAGCTGATCCTGGCGGGAAAACTCCCCCAGGAATCGGCTTCTTCTTCCTCTCCCAGCCGGGTTCAAGCTACTTCTGTAGCTTCTGCGCTGGCTACTTCCTTAGCTGTACCCGGGACTCAACCTCCCTTATCGGGTACCAGCTCTGTGGAGTCTAGTGCTTCTTCCCACAGGGAGAAGAAGAAGCACAAAGACAGAGAGGGTCACAGTTCTAAAAGGCGGGCCGAGTCTCATCCCTCTGCTCCGCCTAAAAAAATTCTGAAGTCCCCAGTGAGGGTCTCCGGATCCTCATCCTCTCGGCTCTGTTCACCTTCTCTTTCTCTGGAGCCGGAGGAGGAGGATAGGTCTCCCTCGAGGTCTTCGAGGTGGCCCTCCTGGCCTGCCTCGACTGCCTCTTCGTGGTCTACAAGAAGCATCTCCGAAGCAGACATGGATCGGATGATGCGAAGATTTTTACAGACCCAGATGCAGATGGGGATGCTCTTGCCTCCCCCCCCCCCCCTTGGGAGGGAGTGCAGCCCCCATTTTTGCCCCGATTGCTCCTTCTCCGACCCGTTTTCGGGTCTCGGAGTTGTCAGATCCAGGCCCTTTCGGATCTGGGGATACGTCGGCGCCGATAGCGATTGTGTCTTCACCGACTATACCTTCGAGCTTGTCTGATCCGAGCTCTCGGGGGCGAGGGTTGAGCATCGGATCCGAGGGGGTGGTTGTGTCTTCGGCGCCGATTTGGGTCGGAGCACACCACTACCTCGGGTCCGATTTGCTTCGGCTCCGACCCCGATCCTATCCTTGGAGCCGAGGAGGTTACTTTCTCAGGCTGGAGACAGTCAATCTCCCTCGGCTTTTGAGGTAGTGGAGAGGGTACTGTCGAGGTCATCCAGGTCCCCGACCGGGCCTTCGGATCCACCCGTACCCCCACTGTATCAGGGTCTGTCTTCGATCATCCGTCCATCTGGACAGCCTGCCCAAAGCCTCCAGTTGGTTCCTATGGAGGAACACCACCCTGCGGACGAGCCCTCTTTGGACAGTCCCGCCGAAGAGGCGCCTTGGAAGCATCAGTGCAAAAGGAGGCACCTGGACTCCCCCGAGTCCATTACCATGGATACAGATTTGGATGATACGGAGGGCTCCCCAAGGTCACCCCCTGAAGATGTCTCCTTCGGAGACATCATGGAAATGTTGTGTATAAGAGGGGGGTGGTCTACCCAAAAGCCCTCCCTGGACGAGTCCGTTTTTCTGGAGGCCTTTGAGGCAGGCCCATCTACCTCCTGGGTGTCCCCCCCAGCCGACCCCTTGGTGGATTTAATTACCACCAGGGCTTGGAAGGAGCCCGACACTGTGGAGCCTATCCCTAGACACCCAGACAAGGTCCTCAGCCCTCCCTCTGATAGACCTTCTTGGTCCAAAGGCACGCCGGTTGATGCTATGTCGGTGGCAGCAGCCACTAGGAAAGAACTTGCCCAAGAAAGTTCTTCGGTCCATCCGCCGGACAAAGAGTCCCAGTCATTGGACCGTATTGGGAAGTGGATGTTTGCTTCAGCGACCTTTGCCATAAGGTCGCTGAACTACATGGCACACACCATTAGGCTACAGGGTGACTTAATTAAGGAATATGCTGCAGCCCCTCCGGAGTCCATGTCAGTCCCAGACAAAAAGGGTTTTGAGACTCGAATGGCCACTCTAAAGTCCATATCAAATACATCTATGCGGCTTCTTTCCCATGCCACGGAAGGAGCCGCTAGAGCTAGCGGAGCTGGAGTGGTCTTGCGACGTCACTCCTGGCTCCGCCTTTGCAACTTCACGGAACCCTTTAAGGCGTCCTTCGCGAACGCCCCTTATGACGGTTCGGCCTTATTTGGCTCAACAGTTCGTGACACGCTAGTCCAAAGCGAAAAGGATGGGAAGACGCTGTCGGCCGTCAGAGTCCGCTTTTCTAGCCCCCAAAGATTCTTCTCCAGGAATCGAAGGGGGCAAAAGAAGCTGTGGTTCCGTAAATCTCAGCAATCCCGTCCTGCTGCGGACAACTCGTCCTCTAGAGGCAGAGGAGGACAAGGTGGACGCCGGCCCAGAGGCAGAGGGGGGCCGCGTAACTTCGGGTCTAGAGAACCTTTCTCGGACAGACCCACGCAACAGCCCTGAGGGCTTGCCCGACTGTCCCTCTCTGGAGGCAGTCGGGGGGCGATTATCGGAGCACCTGTCAAACTGGGAGTCCATTACAAAAGATTGATGGGTGCTCCGGATTATATCCAAAGGTTACACTATACCGTTCACTCACCCCCCCCAAACCCAAACGTCTCCCCGATGTTCCACCCAATCAGAGGGAGTCTGCAGCTCTGGAAATTTCAGAGTTGCTAAGAAAAAGAGCCATCCAGCCCGTCCCCCCTGATCAGTCCAGATTGGGTTATTACTCCAGGTTCTTCTTGGTGCCAAAGAAAACGGGGGACCTCAGACCCATCCTAGACCTGAACCTGTTCATACCCAAGGAAAAGTACCGGATGGTCACCCTACAATCTATTCTCCCCCTTCTGCGGGAGAACGACTGGATGTGCTCGTTAGACCTCGGAGATGCGTACTACCATATACTAATGGACAGACGATCCAGGAGGTTCCTCCGCTTCCAGCTAGGAGCCAGTCATTATCAGTTCAGGGTTCTTCCATTTGGCCTAACCTCAGCCCCCAGAGTGTTTACCAAAGTCATGGCAGTGGTTGCAGCCCACCTGAGACTCCAGGGCATTCAGGTGTTCCCTTACCTAGACGACTGGCTCCTCACCGCCCTCAACAGGCATCTACTGGTTGTGGCGAGAGATTACGCCCTCTCTCTCTGGCCCATTGTTTGGGCATTTCAGTGAATCTAAAGAAATCCTGCCTGTGCCCCACTCAAGCCCTAGATTTCATAGGGGCCAGGTTGGATACTCGGATCTCCAAAGTGTTTCTTACACCTGTCGGGTTGAACAGTTTGTCTCTCCAAATCTCAGACATTCTTCGGAGCCCCGCTCCTCCAGCAGATTTAGTCCTGAGGGCGCTAGGGTCTATGTCAGCAGTGATCGGCCTTTCTCTTCATGCCCATCTGCGAATGCGAGTGTTACAGTGGACTCTCCAGGTCCAATGGTCACTTTCGGTCCATCCCTTAGACATGCCGATTCCCCTGAGCAGGGCGTGCAGACACTCCCTTCTTTGGTGGTTACAGGCTCAGGAACTCAAAGAAGGGAGACCCTTTGTGATTCCCCCAGTCAAAGCCACATTGACCACGGACGCTTCTTGCCTCGGGTGGAGCGGGCATTATGCAGGCAACTCCGTCCAAGGCATGTGGACTCCTCTAGAGACTGCTTTGCATATCAACGTCCTAGAGATGAGGGCAGTGCTTTTGGCGTTGCAAGTTCTTCATCACCTTTCTCCTCTGGGGACTATTGCAATCCAGACGGACAACATGTCCATTGTCTGGTATATAAACAAACAGGGAGGGACCAGATCTTACCCCCTGTGTCGAGAAGCCATGAGAGTGTGGGAATGGGCGATTTTCACCAACCGCTTTCTGATAGCAACGCACATTCCGGGACGGTCCAACATATTAGCGGACAAGTTCCTCAGCCCTTATGAGTGGTCTCTGAATCCTTCTGTCGCGAAGCAGATATTCCTCAAGTGGGGTCAACCAAGCTGCGACCTTTTCGCTTCTCCCCTAAACACAAAATGCAGCGATTACTTTGCGATAGTTCCCCCAGAGGGGAATCCCCCAGGGATGCTCTGGTTCATGCTTGGCCACCCGGTCTCCTTTATGCATATCCTCCTCTTCCTCTGATGATGAAATTCATCCAGAAAGCCTGTCGGTTGGGGAGCAGAGTAATTCTCATAGCCCCATTCTGGCCTCGACAAATCTGGTTCCCCTTTCTGCAGTCTCACAGTGTGGTTCCCCCATGGATTCTGGACCCCAGATCAGACCTAATCTTGCATCCGACGAGATGCCACACTCCGAACCTGGTCAATCTCCGGCTTACGGCTTGGTCGATCCAGTTCCATTAATGGCTAGGACTCCCGGTATCTCGTCCTCTGTTAAGGCCATTCTGGTGGCAGCTCATAAGCCATCCACCAGAAAGCTCTACAACAGTAAATGGAAACGCTTTTCCATCTGGGCAAAGGAGAAGGAATTGGATCCCTTTATGGTTCCTATTCCCACTATCCTGGACTTCCTGTCCCTTCTTTTTAGACAAGGAGCTAGTGCGTCCACCGTTAAGGTCCAGCTAGCAGCCATCTCTCATTATCACGTGGGGGATGGCGTAGATTCCTTGGCGTCAAGGGCGCCCGCAGGCAGGTGCAAGGGGGTGCACTTGCACCCCCCTGGAATCGGCTAATTGGGATTAGTTTCATTTTCAAAAAAAAAAAAAAAAATTTTTTTTTTTTTTTTTTTTAAAGGGCAGGCGTTCCTCCTTAAGAGCGCCCGGCGTTCCTCCTTAAGAGCGCCCTTTGCATCCTGTCCCATCGCACAGACGCAACAGGTGTTTGCAACCTGTTTCTATATCGGGAATTTGAATTCCAGACTCTAGCGTGGACTATGGGTGGAAACGTATGCTGACATCATCGCATGGCGCGAGCGGGAACTGAAACGGATGGTTTTAGAAGCAGTTTCTGCTGATGGTCTGACGGGTTTTTCTTTGCAGGACTGACTGAAGATGGAGTGGAGTGGAAACAGGTGTGCTGTGGAATCTGGACGCTTTTCAGAGTGAGTAAGCTGGCGTGTGTGTGTGTGTGTGTGTGTGTGTGTGTGTGTGTGTGTGTGTGTGTACATACATACTAGAAAGAGTGAGATTTATATTTGTATTTGTTTATTACCTTAGTTACCTAAAAAGAGAGGGTGCCAATGTGCCATACAGGTTCTTAGACAGCAATTGTAAGTTATGTGTTGGTAGACATTTGAAAAGATACATACAGGTAAGAATATACTGACAATATTATTGTGGGTTTTCACAAAGAAGGGGGTTTGCATGCACTGTATTTTTTTGTTGTCATGTCTTTTATTATACTCAGATTTAGAGGAGTTGAAGGGACTGTTTAATCATTTTATATTGCAATTTTGTGTAGCAGGTCTAATGAGATCTTGACAATAGTTATATAAATCTTTTGTATGGGTCTTTTGGGGAGTCTGGTCATTTAGTGCTAGCTCTTTTGTCTGTATAGTTGAGTTTTATTCAAATCTTTTGTATGGGTCTTTTGGGGAGTCTGGTCATTTAGTGCTAGTTCTTTTGTCTGTATAGTTGAGTTTTATTCTGCCACTCACCATGTTTGGTCATCTTTTGGGTTTTCACAGCCCTTACTTTTGCAAACTTTCAAACTGCAGACCTATTTTTATTACCTTACAACAGAGCCAATGTTGTTCAGAAATGTATTTTGTCCTTTGTTTTATGTCTATTTGAAGGATTTGGTTAGTCAACAATCTTAACAGTTCAGTTGAATATTTTGACTGATAGATATACAGAAGGAAGACACTTTAGGAAGTACCATTTAATAGACTAGAGCTTACACTCAATAACTTCTATGAGCTGGTGTCTAAAAGTGTTTTTTTTTTTTTAATTCTTGTAAGCAGTGAATTAGAGTAGTGTGAGCTTGTGTTTGTGCACATGTACATACTCTTGTGGGTTCATGCCCATTTGAGAGCGAGCATGCTTCTAAATCATATATGGTGGTAAATAATTATTTTTCTAGTTAAGGTCTGTGTCTGTGAGAGGAGAATGGATAGGGCGCATTTAATTAAATTCTGTCATGTACCCCAGTGCCTGTTAAACTTCCAGACTCAGCCTGGGTCTGAATGACTTGAAAGTAACCAAATGCTTGGTCAAAACATTTAACTCTATTTGTTCCCAAGGAGTACTAAAATTATTGAGTCTGACAATATCACAATCAGCATGTTCTTCAAACTACAGAATGGTAGACATTAGTAAATGGCATCCTGTGTGTGCTCATGTGTGATGTTTCAAAAGATATAAGGTACACAGATATACTTTCTTAACGTCTATGCACTGGGATCAAAATATACTTTTGGCATAAATGGGAGTTCCCTGTCATTTATTTGCAGAGTATAAAATAAATCAGATAAAGGAGCTGGTGAATCTTAAGCTGGTTTTACTTTTTATTCTTCCTTGCACCTTTCAAGTCCATAGAGTATTACTTGAATCATGTTTCTATTAGTGCTAGAGTCTGAGGATTTAAAATTAGATTTCCTTCCCTTGAATAGTTATTCCACTACATAGCCTTCTGGTATTTAGGTAAACTAAACAAAGCTGCATTTTAAGTATTTGCGTGCTTCTCAAAGTTGTATTTTTATAGCTGCTGTTGGATTTAAAATCATAAGATAAGACCCTGCATGTGTTTCAGTGCCACCAGTGTTCTATAGTGGAATGAGTAACAAATACACGTCATTCTTTTCTGTGATGCTCTTTTTTGAGGCTTACTGAGATATTGAAAGAATGTGAGGTTGTGTAAAAATACAATAACTTAAATGCAGTCTCATGAAAAGACTTGAGGTTAATCATGTCTTTTCAACCTCCTACAAAACTCACTATTCATTCTATGTTTGGTACATGAAAGAAAAATGCTGCCAAGTGGAATGAATGGTATCATTTCTATTATTATTCTGCATTCATCAGGCCCATAATTGAGTACAATGCCCCTTTTGGGATGTACCTTACCAGACACCTGCAGCAACTGGAAAGACCTCAAAAGTACCTCATAAGAGGATCAAAGGGCTCAAACAGATGCCATATGCTGCCCGGTTAAAGAAGTTGGATACCTACTGCTGTTTGCTCCACAAACTGTTTTTCTTTTAACTTTTTCCGCTTTAAACAAGTGCTTTTTCTTTTAACATGCACACCACTTATGAAAACACAGCACACCAATGCAAGGTGTATTGGGACAGTTGCAGCTGCTCATTTCATTTTTTTTGGGGCAGGTATTTTTCCTTACCTTTTTCAGTAGGCTTACCTGGTTTACAAATAAAAAAGAATGTTTAAAATTTGTTCCTTTTTGGGACTCTGTCCATTGTTTTTGGCTTTGCCCAAATTTCTTGAATAAAAAAGGTGAAACATTTTTGACTGCTCCTTTTAAAGCAGGCTATAATTACTTATAGTACCCCAAGATTCAAGGTTGTAGACCCCACCTTTTTCCAGACTGGCAACATTTTCATTGCATGCATAATGCAGGTAGGAGCTGAGAATTTACTGAAATATTTTTGATTAGTAAGAGCTTATTTTATATGTCAGTGTGCAGGGGATTGACTGCTGCTTTGCTGTATATGATACAGAGCTCTTGCCATTTTAAGTACTGATTTTTTCACAGTAAGCTATGCGGCTCTTAGACAGACATACCCACACCTGCAGAGTATCTCACAAAGGTTACTGTAGCCAACATGCCTATGGCTTACACTACTGTGATTCTGTATTTATATATTGTGTGTGGAAGTAGACTGTTATCATGAAAATGTTCTGACTAGGGCAGTTTTGTCATTACTGGTGCATGCATTTTGCTTCATTGCCTACTGGAAAAATGTTCAAACAATAAATTTAAAATGCAGTTGTGTGTGGAAGTAGACTGTTATCATGGAAATGTTCTGAATAGGGCAGTTTTGTCATTATTGGTTAATGCATGTTTGTTTCATTGCCTACTGGAAAAATGTTTAAACAATAAATTTAAAATGCACTCTAACAAGTCTAATCTGTGCTGTATTATACAAGGAATATAATTTAATACAATCAAGAAGGTGAATCAAGGAATGCATACATGTATGCATGGCCCTAAAATATGTTTGAAAACAGCCCAGAGGAAAGTGTGAAAGGCTCAAAATCATGAGAAAATGTTAAGCTTTACTCTTAGGTTCATAGGTTGGGGTTCATAGGTTGGTACTAGGCTATCAGCCCTAGGGCCTATACAAGCCTAGCCATAACAATTCCCTGGCTATTTCTTCCCACATTATTTACTTTCCTGGACCCCTGTCTAGCAGGGACTGGCGTGATCCCTGGGGTGAATTTCCTTTCTCCCATCCAATCGTCAAGGTTCCTCTTGAAGAGGTCCAAAGAGGCACTCTGCTTGACATGTATGGGCAATTTATTCCAGAGTCTGGGAGTCTCTGGGTCAGGAACCTATCCCTCCAGCATGTTTTGTTTATTGTGATGACAAGGTTTAGATCCCTGGGCGTGTAGCTCTGAGGGATTGGGATTTCTTTAAGTGTAGCATGTCCAACAGCTCTGGGTTTGACATGGCCTTGTATGTTAAGCAGAGATCGCCTCTGAGTAGACGATATGCAACAGAGTATAGCTGGAGTTTTTAAGGTCAGCGTGGGCAACTGCTTTAGGCCTGTGATTCTTTTAGTGAGGTATTTCTGAGGCCTTTCCAGTTGTTGCAGATGTCTTGAGAGGTACATACCAAATGGGGCGTTGTATTCTATAATGGGTCTAATGAGGGATGAGTACAGTGGGACAATGACCTCCTTTTTCTGGATGAAAAGCCCTTTGTGATGAGGTGTGCCACATAGAAGGATTTCCTGACTGTTGTGGCGATGTGGTTATCGAAGGTGAGACCACTGTCCACCTGTGTCCCTAAGTCTCTTATCACACTTTCTGTGTTTAGTGTACTGCCACCTATATGGTAATTCATGGATACATGTTTTTCCCAAAGGGGATAACAATACATTTCTTGGCATTGAGCTTGAGCCCATGGCTCTGGCACCAAGCATCTGTTTCTGTAAGGCCCTTTTGTAGAGTATCAACATCATTTGGGGATTCAATAATGGCTCCCAGTTTGCAGTCATCTGCAAACTTTGTTAGCCAGAGTCCCTTAGTGTTGACCTGTACTTCAGAGAAGTAGATGCCAAACAAGAGCAGCCCCAGGACTGAACCCTGAGGTACTCCACTTGTCACTTGTCTGGAGCTGGATTTGGAGTCAGCTACTTTTACAGTGTGGGTTCTATCAGTAAGCCATTTAGCAACCCATTGGGTGACATAGGGATTAATGCCCAACTTAGTAAGTTTATCTATGATTCCAGAGTGGGGGATGGTATCAAAGGCCTTGGCAAGGTCTAGATAGGCTGTGTGGACCACCTTACCCTTGTCCATGGCTTTGGAGACTGATTCAAAGAAGTCAATCAGGTTCAGGAGACAATATCGGCCCTTCACAAACCCAAACTGGGTGGGGTCCAGTGTTTGAAGGTTGCCAATGTCTTTGTTTATAAGTTCCATGATAATACGCTCCATGGCCTTGCAGATAAGGCTTGTCAGACTGATGGGACGGTAGTTTCCAGGATCCAAGGTGGATCCCCTTGTGGATTGGGATAACTGAAGCTCTGCCACTCAGTGGGCACGAAACCTGAGGTGAGGCTATGATTAAACATGACACTTAGGTGAGGTGCCAGTTCATATTGTAGTTCATGTAGTACACAGCCCGGGATGTCATCTGGTCCCATGGATGCTGTATTCTTGGCTTTAGAGAGTGCATTTTGTACCTGTGTGGCCGTTATTACTGGAATTTGGCAATCTTCCGGTATTGAGATGGGCCATTTAGGGGTGAGAGGGGTGAAGTTGGCACTGAATCGATCTGCCAGGATATTGGCAATATCCTTTGGATCCGTATATTTAATGCCATTCTGTTTTAGCTCAGAGCAGATCTGAGCATTGCCATTTAGATTCTTGACATAGTTATAGAATGCTTTGTGGTTGTCTTTGGAATCTTTGGCAATTTTATTTTCGTAACTAGCTTTGGAGGATTTTATGAGGCATCTCAGTTTCTTACTGAGGCTAGTAATTTTGCATCCTGGGATTTTCCTCTTTTCTGCAAAAGTTTCTTCCTTTTGTTGTAAAGTTTGTTTATGGCAGGGGACCACCAGATTGGCTTTCTTTTTTTGGATGAGAGCATTTTGGTTCTATTTGGGATGGCACGATTCATGCATGAGTGGATGTGCTCGTACAGTGCCTTAGTGTAGGATTCAGCAGTTGAACTTTCAGTTCCCGTCTGCACGGGTGTTATGAAGTTTGTCACTTCTGACTTGAGTAGCATGAAGTTGGCTTTGGAGAAGTTTTTTATGGTGGTTTCTTTACTGGGGGATGGGATGTGGATGTTAAAGGTGATTAGCTTATGGTCAGACCTGACTAACGAGGGGGTGACCATAGGTATGGAGCATTGATTTCCCATGTTGGTAATGACCAGGTCTAGGATATTGGAGCCCCTGGTGGGACTATGGATTAGTTGATCCAGGGCATTGGAATTTATGAATTCCAAGAACCGTTGCGCAAAGGTGTTGGGACATGAGACTTGTTATCAAAGCAATGGATGAAGGTAAAAGTTTACACCATATTACCTTGACCTGGCCAAGCCCTTTGACACAATCCCCCACTCAGGTGTAGTACAAAAGATGAATAATGTAGAGGCAAACACTTACATCGCCAGCTGCATTGCCAGCTTGGCTCACATGATGCAGGAGATCAAAACAGGGGAAGAGACCAGTCACCAATGGAGTCCCCGGGTTTGGTGCTGAGACTTTCTGTTTGGCATATACATCTCAAAAGTAAAAGGAAATACCAAAGAGCTTTGGCCAGCTAAGTTTGAGATGCCTGCAAGCTAGAAGTTATTGAATCCCCAGATGACTTAACCAAATAATAACTGGTGTCAAAATCATGAAAATGCTCTCTGAGAACTGATCCAATTGTTTGGCATTTGGGAACTTGTGTGTACAGTGACCTAACTTTTGACCAACATGTGCCCAACATCATAAAGCCTTTCTATATTGCACAGCTTATAAACAAATGGATTGTGACTAGATCTAGAGATGTTGTTGTCCCCTTTAGATAGCTCTCATTATGTCAATCATTTTGTATAATGCTCACTTTGGCATGTATCTGTCCAGCCCCATGCAACAATTGGAATATCTTCAGAGATACCTTACTAAAAGGATACAAGTCCTAAACAATAGGTCTTGCATGGACTACCTCAAAGATTTATTATTATACTCAGTATCCTACAGAGTCCTTAGAGGTGACATGTCTGGCATACAAAGCATCCTCTGACATAATACAGATGGACCTAGTGAACATTAACAAGTCAAATGGCATCAGAAATACTCAGTCCAGATATCTAAACTGAATGTTGTGGGGAGATGGATCTATATCACAGACTACCACTGCTGGAACAGACTATCCATAAAAATAAAGCAAAGCTCATCCATCCATATTCAAATGCAACTTGGATCTAAGGATGGGTAATAGAAAATGTACTGCAGGGTTTCCCCTCATGCCACTAATGGACAGAGGCAGTTCCTAAATGCTGCATCCCTTACATGGCCCCCTCAAATTATCTATGGTATGATCACAGTTGTTCTCACTAGGGCTAATATACAATTATCAGCCATGGGGATAGCTAAGACCAATCAGAAATCGTTAATTCAAGCACCAAAAGGGAATTGGCAAAGCTTAAAATGTCCTCCAAGTGAACCTATGCTGTGGTAGCAAATAGTTATAAAAAATTACCCTTTTTAGTTCACTAAGTGCCCCTGTCTCCCTCCGCCCCCCCCAGCCTTTAACAGCTTCTGGCGCCTATGGTGTGTGTGTGTGTTTAAAAGGTGTGTGTGTGTGTGTGTGCAAGAGGGAGGGGAGGGGTGTATGGGGGGTTTATACCTCACAATTATCCAGATTTTTGCCTCATATTTTCAGATTGTTTCTCATAAAATTGTCTTTTTTCTGGCAAATCATTGAAGACTGAAGTTGAGTTTTAGACTTCATATCCTCAGAAAATGCATACTAATGCAACAATTTTGTTCTATCCACTTTCTAAGGAGGTCGGGTTATGTATGTGTGTCATACCTCTCAACCATACAGATTTTCACAGAGGTTGAGGTATGTGTGTGTGTTTGAGAGAGTGAAATGCCATATTTAAAGTCAGCAGGTAGAATTTATTTTCAAGGAATTGTGAGCTTCAAGGAAGAGAAGTTTACTACTGCTTATGCTAAGTCTGCTTAAAATGTGCAACTGTTTTGTTTAGCAAATGGTATCACTGTTGTGGTGTAGAAGTTCAAAACAGTCTTATTAGCACAGTAGGTAGCATACTTGCATCTTAATGTAGAGGGCTGTAGGTTCTACTCCCACCACATGTGTATTTTAAGGGGTGGAGTGCTGCAGTCCTCCTTTGGATGAGATGCCTAGTAACTATGAACCTGTGTTTCCGCTTGCCACTTATTTCTATTGCAATATACAAGCTTAGCATTTTTTTAAATGTAACATAGGCAATTTATTGTTTAAGGGCAGTAGGCACTGAATTTGTAGATGAAACACTGAAATATAAAGCTGTTTTCTAGCAACAACCTCTCCATTAGTTTCAGATCTCTTTAATGTGAAATTATTCAGATGACTTTTACTTCTGCAGAGATTATGCATATTGACTGATATTGGTAGATTGTAATGATAGACGTTTAAGTGGTCTTTTATGGTTGAAATGTTCTGAATTGGGCAATTTGTCATTATTGGTTCATATGTTTTGTTTCATTGCTTAATGGAAAAATGTTCAAAACTATAAAACACACTCTAAGTGGTGCTATATTAACAAGGGATATAATTCAGTTATTGTATATTATAATTAATACAATCAGGAAGGTGAATCAAAGCAGTTATGTATGGTTCTGAAATGTGTGCAAGGGGCCTATGATTTGAAAACAGTCCAAAGGTAACCTTAACCTGCCACTGGCCAGATGCATTTTATTTGAATGTGGGTTTCAATGCTGTTTCCGTGCATGTGAGTTTCAAAGGTAGAGAAGTTTTAATGCTAAGTCTGTTTTCATTGTAAGACTATTGCTTTGTTTAAGTTTAGCAAATGTCTGTCAGTGTTTGTGCTATAAAATAGGAGGTTACTAGGCTATTGGCCCTGAGGCCCTAAAATTTGAAATAAAAGTTGAAAATTAAAACCAAGTATCTGTAATCATTGCAGAAGTAATGCATAAAACAGTATGCACACAGAGTTTTGAATAGTGTTTATGGCAACTGGGGAGAAATAGCCAAGTAATGAGATACTGGAATGGCTGCGTGTGTGCGCGTTGGGAGGGCTGAAGGGGGTGGAGTTGGGGGCGGTGCCTTGAAGGGGAGGAGTTGGGGGCGGTGCTCCGGGTTTGCACCCCCCTGCAAAAATTCCTGCGGGCTCCCTTGCTTGGCGTCAGCAAAAATATGCAAGACCTTCTTAAAAGGCGTATTTCTCTTAAAGCCCTCTATTAAGCCGGCAGTTCCTCCATGGGATCTTACCTTGATCTTACAAGCATTAACAAGACCACCTTTCGAGCCGGCGGCCTCAGTGCCATTGAAATTCTTATCCTGGAAAACGGCTTTTTTGGTCGCTATTACTTCAGCCAAACGAGTCTCAGAATTACAAGCTCTGTGCATTAAGCATCCATACCTTATTTTTCACAAGGATAGAGTGGCCCTCAGGACTAGTCCTTCCTTTCTGCCTAAGGTAGCCACAGAGGCTAACATTAATCAGTCTATTAATCTTCCTGTTTTCTTCACGAATTTCCAAAACAAGGGTGAATACACATTGCACAAATTGGATGTACACAGACAACTACGTTTTTACTTGCATAGGACTAAAGATTTTCGGAAGTCAGACCAGTTGTTTATCTCTTATGCTAAGTCAGCCATCGGCAAACCAATTTCTAAGGTGACAGTGGCAAATTGGGTCTCTCAGTGTATTAGACAGGGATACACTTCATCTGGGAAGCCAGCTCCGGTTGGTGTGCATGCGCATTCTACTAGATCTGTGGCTACCTCAACGGCTTTTTGGTCTAGAGTTCCGGTAGACGATATTTGATCTGAAGTAGGCAGACTTCATTTGTCTGCAACCTGTGGGTATCGGATCCGACCTCGGATCCGAGCCGGCATTTCAAAAGCTTAGGCTCCGAGCTCCTAGCTCCTCCCTCTACCCATAATCCCCTGCCAAGCCCTAACTGACCCCAGATTTCATTTGCCGCTTTTCAAGTTGCAACGGACTCCTCGAGCTCCTGGTTACAGATAAGATTTTGACTAAAAATTTTTAGAAAACTTTAACTTTTATAATTTGAGTTAGAGTGTATGTGTTAGGCTTTCCTCTCTCTATCTTATTAATTTTTTTCTTCGGGTTTTGCGTAGTTTGTGTGTTTGTGTGTACTGTGTGTTTTAGGCCTGTTAGGGCTTAAGATGTCAGAAGCCCATAAGGCAGTGTTTTCTAAATGTACCGAGTGTGGCCATAAGCTGTCCCCAGCGGATGGCCACACTCGTCATCTTGGGGTTGAACACCTGTCATCTGGTTGTACCATTTGTGCAGGGTTCAACCCCCCGAGCTTTAAGGGAGCGGAGGTCAAAGCTTGTTCTGGCGGGACTTCTTCCTCCAGATGCGGCTCCGGCCTCTGCCCCTACTAGCCAGCAGCCTTCAGTGGGTGCTACGGTCTCCCCTCCCCCGGCTGGGACTCAACCTCCCTCAAAAAAGCCAGAGGAGAGGGAGACTTTAAGGGAGAAAGAGAAGAAGGAGAGACGCAAGGAGAGGCACCACAAACGGAGAGCCGAGACTTCAAGTTCGGCTCCTCCATCTAAACGGGCCTCCCCTGTGTCTTCTAGATCTCCTCCTCCTCGGATCCACTCCCCTCGGTTCTCTTCTGGGCCCGAGGAGGAGGAGGCTAGCCCTTCAGTGAGGTCCCCGAGGCGGCTCTCTAGGTCCGCTTCGGCGGCCTCATCTAGATCCACCTTTTCCATGAGTGAAGCAGACATGGACCGCATGATGAGGCATTTCATCCAGGCCCAAATGCAAATGGGAGTGCTCTTAGCCCCCCCCCCATCCGGGAGGGGCTTCGATCCCTTTTTTCGCCCCCTTGGCTCCTTCTCTGACCCACACCCTGGGTTCGGAGCTGTCGGTGCCAGGCAGAGTTGGATCCGGGGGTGGGTCGGATCCGATAGGTCGGCGCACCTCTGATCCGACCCATCCCTTGAGTGCTTGGTGCCGGACCCGACCTCTCGGAGCCGAGGGCCGAGCCTCGGATCCGAGGGAGCTGGTGTGTCTTCGGCTCCATCTAAGTCTGAGCACACTGGTCTCTCGGATCCGACGGTTTCGGCTCCGGCTCCGGTCCGTGCGTTGGATCCGAGTGGGGGTCTGCTCTTGGGGCTTAGAGAAGCTGGCTCCCCCTCGGCCTTCGACGTAGTGGAAAGGGCGCTGTTGAGGACTACCGGACCCCCGGTCCCTGCCACGGCTCCACCCCGCACTCCCTTGCAGTTGGGCCAGGCTCCCATCAGCTGGTCCCAGGGACAGCCCGCCTCGATGTCCCAAGTAGTTCCCTTGGACCATTTAGCTGCTGAAGAGGACTCCTCGGACAGTCCCCCCGAGGAAGTGCCTCGGAAGCGTAAGTGCAAAAGGAGGCACATGGACTCCCCAGAGTCCATTACCGAAGACACAGACTTGGATGAAGGGGAGGGCTCCCCAAGATCACCCCCGGAAGACGTCTCCTTTGGAGACATTATGGAGATGTTAAGGATCGGGAGGGGTGGTCTGCCCTCAAGGCCTCCTCAGACGAGTCTGTGTTCTTGGAGGCATTTGAGGCGGGCCCATCTACCTCTTGGGTGTCCCCTCCTGCCGATCCTCTGGTGGACCTTATATCCACCAGAGCATGGAAGGATCCAGACACTGTTGAGCCTGTGCCCAAACATCCAGACCGTATCCTGAGCCCCCCGGCGGACCGCACTCACTGGAGCAAGGGCCCCCCGGTAGATGCCATGATGATGGCTGCAGCCACGAAGAGGGAGTTAGCACAGGAGAGTCCCTCTATGCATCCTCCGGGCAAGGAGTCCCGCTCGATGGATCGCATTGGGAAACGAGTTTTTAGTTCAGCAACCTTCTCTTTGAGAGCGCTGAACTACATGGCACATGTTATCAGGATGCAGCGGGACCTGATTAAAGAGTACGCTGCATCCCCCCCAGAGTCCATGTCGGATGAGGACAAACAAGTGTACTCCACCCGTATGGCCACTCTTAGAGCAGTTTCCAATACGTCTATGCGGCTACTTTCTCACGCTACCGAGGGAGCCGCTAGAGCTAGCGGAGCGGGCCTAGTTATGAGGCGTCAGGCTTGGCTCCGCCACTGTGATTTCACAGAGCCCTTCAAGGCGACTTTCGCGAATGCCCCTTTTGATGGTTCTGCCTTGTTTGGCAAAACTGTTCGCGAAACGTTAGTCCAGAGCGAGAAGGACGGGAAGACGCTGTCTGCTGTCGGAGTCCGCTTCTCAGCTCCCCAGAGGTCCTTCTCGAAGAACCAAAAGGGACAGAAGAAGATGTGGTTCTGGAAGTCGCAGCAGTCCCAACCTGCTCCGCATAACCAGTCCTTCCGTGGCAGAGGAGGACAGGTAGGTCGCCGTCAGAGGCAGAGGGGCTCCTAGAAACTTTGGGTCCAGAGAACCTTTCTCTGACAGATCCACGCAACAGCCCTGAAGGGTTGCCCGGCTGCCAGTCTCTGGAGGCAGTTGGGGGGCGTTTTTCGAGGCACCTGACTTCTTGGGAGTCAATCACATCAGACCGTTGGGTGCTTCGTGTGATATCCAGAGGTTATACCATTCCCCTGAGCAAAATCCCCAGATCCCGCAGCCTCCCCGATGTACCACCTGACCAAAGGGAGGCAGCAGCTCTCGAAATCGAGCAGCTGCTAGAAAAAGAGCCATCCAGCGCATCCCTCGAGATCAGACCGGATCAAGGTTTTACTCCAGGTGGTTCTTGGTGCCAAAGAAAACGGGGGACTTAAGACCGATCTTAGACCTTTCCCTACTGAACCTGTCAGTAACCAAGCAAAAGTTCCGGATGGTCACCCTACACTCTATACTCCCCCTCTTGCGGGAGAACGATTGGATGTGCTCTATCGACCTCAAGGACGCGTACTACCACATTCGGATGGACAGACGGTCCAGAAGGTTCCTTCGCGTCCGGCTGGGAGCCAGCCACTACCAGTTCAGGGTCCTCCCCTTTGGTCTCACCTCTGCCCCCAGGGTGTTCACCAAGGTACTAGCAGTAGTAGTGGCCCACCTGAGACTCCAGGGATTACAGGTCTTTCCGTACCTTGACGACTGGCTCCTAACGTTATCATCAAGGCATCTACTGTGCTCAGCCAGGGACTATTTTCTTCTTATAGCCCCAAGGCTGGGCATCACCATAAACTGGGAAAAATCTTTACTGCAGCCCACACAACTTATAGATTTCATAGGAGGAAGGTTGGACACGAGATCAATGCGGGCATTCCTCACCCCAGACAGGCTGTCCAGCCTGAAGTGTCATGTCACAGCAGTCCTACAACCGTTTCCGACGGCGGCTTCGGTCCTGAGGGCCCTGGGTTCAATGGCAGCAGCTATTCCACTTCTTCTTCATGCTCGCTTACACATGCGGGTTCTTCAATGGACCCTACAGGTCCAGTGGTCCCCGCTATACTCCTCTCTCAACAGCCCAATAGCGGTCAGCAAGGCATGCAAGGACTCCCTGTTTTGGTGGCTTCAGTCTCCGGAGCCTCTAGCAGGGAGACCCTTTTGTGCAACATTCCCCCGAGCCACGGTGACTACGGACGCTTCTCGCCTCGGGTGGGGGGGGGGCATTCTGCGGGCAAGATTGTCCAAGGCACGTGGAACACCTCAGAGACCTCGTTGCATATAAATGTCCTGGAGATGAGGGCGGTGCTCCTAGCGTTGCAAGCACTTCACAGCCTTCTTCCTACGGGGACTATTGCGATCCAGACAGACAACATGTCAGTTGTCTGGTACATCAACAAGCAGGGAGGAACCGGGTCCTACCCCCTTTGTCGAGAGGCCATGAGAGTCTGGGAATGGGCAATTTCCACCAAACGCTTTCTTGTAGCAACGCACATTCCGGGAAAATCCAACATCCTTGTGGACAAGCTCAGTCGCACCATTCTTTCCCCGCATGAGTGGTCTCTCAATCCTCTGGTAGCGAAGAAGATTTTTGCCGTCTGGGGGCAACCCTGTTGCGATCTTTTTGCTTCTCACTCAAACGCCAAGTGTGACAGTTTCTTCGCTCTACTTCCCCACCTGGGAATCCCGAGAGGCAGCTCTGGTGCATGCTTGGCCTCCCGGTCTCCTTTATGCCTATCCTCCACTACCTCTGATGCAGAGGCTCTTGCAGAAAGCCAACAGTTTGGGGAGCAGAATGATTCTCATTGCCCCGTTCTGGCCTCGTCAGCCCTGGTTCCCTTATGTATGGTCTCACAAAGTGAATCCGCCCTGGATTCTGGATCCGATCCTGGATCTCATCTCCCATCCTGTAGGACTCCCGGTCCCGAATCTACACACCCTGAAATTGGCAGCCTGGCTGCTCCAGTTCCATCCTTGATTAGGACTCCCGGTATCTCGTCACCTGTCAAGGCCATTTTAGTGGCTGCTCATAAACCTTCCACTAGGAAGGTTTATCGGAGCAAATGGAAAAGGTTTTCTATTTGGGCGGTCCAGAAAAGTATGGATCCTTTTTCAGCACCTATGTCTGCGGTACTGGATTTCTTAACAGACCTCTTTCATCAAGGGGCTAGTTCTTCCACGGTAAAGGTACAAATGGCAGCGATTTCCCATTATCATATGGGTCATGAGTCAGCTCCCCTCATGACTGCGAAACTTTGCAAGACCTTTCTTAAAGGAGTTTTTCTGTTGAGGCCACCAGTCAAAGAAGCTGTACCACCTTGGGACCTATCCTTAATTCTACAGGCCCTTACTGCTCCCCCCTTTGAGCCTGCAGCTTCTGCAGATCTAAAGTACCTTTCCTGGAAGACTGCCTTCTTGGTAGCCATCACATCAGCCAGAAGAGTGTCGGAACTTCAGGCTCTATGCATCAAACTTGCCTTACCTCTCCTTTTTTCCCGATAGGGTGTGCCTCAGAACCAATCCATCTTTTCTTCCAAAAGTCTCTTCGGAATCTAATATTAATCAATCAATCAACTTACCTGTGTTTTTCCCCAATTATAAAAACAAAGGAGAATATAAGCTGCATTCTTTAGATGTTCACAGACAATTGCGCTTTTACATTCACAGAACGGCTGGTCATAGACAATCAGATCAACTGTTCATCTCCTTTGCTAAATTTGCTTTGGGCAATGCGGTTTCCAAAGTCACTCTGTCGAGATGGATTGCTAATTGTATTCTACAGGCTTATGACACTTCAGGTAGGCCTGCTCCTCAAATGGTTACTGCTCACTCTACTAGGGCAGTTTCAACGTCAGCCGCGTTTAAGTCCCGAGTGCCATTGGATGATATCTGCGCGGCAGCCACGTGGGCCTCGTCTCATACCTTCATTTCTCATTATAAGGTGGATGTTGTTTCCAGGGGAAGAGCATCCTTTGGCTCAGCGGTGCTCCGGAACATCCTTCCAGGATGGCCGCCCAAGATTTAGGTAGCTGGGGACTCTATCCCACAGGTTGCAGACAAATGAAGTCTGCCTACTTCAGATTTAGAAGTTATGTACTCACCATAACATTCCATCTGAGTAGGTGACTTCATCTGGATGCAACCATCCCCCCCTCCATCCCCCTGACCTTTATACAACAAGAGTTTATTCATCTATGTAGATACTTTTTATTCTAGTATTATATAGGCAAACTCAATCTGAGGTCAGTTAGGGCTTGGCAGGGGATTATGGGTAGAGGGAGGAGCTAGGAGCTCGGAGCCTAAGCTTTTGAAATGCCGGCTCGGATCCGAGGTCGGATCCGATACCCACAGGTTGCATCCAAATGAAGTCACCTACTCAGATGGAACGTTATGGTGAGTACATAACTTCTAATTCAGCAGCTACCTGGTCCTCTTCCCACACGTTCATTTCTCATTACAAACTGGACATGATTTCCAGAAGTAGGGCTTCCTTTGGCTCCGCGGTGCTTCGGAATATCCTTCCGTAGGGACCACCCAGGGTCTTAGGTAAGCTGGGGACTCTGTCCCACAGGTTACAGATCAAATGAAGTAACTACTCAGATAAAGAAGTTATGTACTCACCATAACGTTCCATCTGAGTAGATACTTTATTTGTCTGCAACCGCCCCCCCTGTCATCCCCCGAACCTCGGTAAGGTATTGTTACTTTGGAGATTTTTTCTCCGTCTTTAGCCTATGGGGCAAAATAACCGATCTGAGGTAATGTGGTTGGTAGCAAGGGATTATGGGTAGGGGGAGGAGCTAGGAGCTCGGATCTTGGAGCTTGGAAAGCTGCCGGTTCGGATCCGAGGTCGGATCCGACTACCCACAGGTTGCAGACAAATGAAATATCTACTCAGATTGAACGTTATGGTGAGTACATAACTTCTTTATAATGTAACTAAGCAACATATAAAAAGGATATGCGAATAATAGAACACCAACTGGTAATGCAAGGCATGTGTCTTGGGTGGATATTTCAATGCAGGGGCCATGTTTCAGTACTGCTCACAGAAACAGCACGCCCACTTCACTTTCAAAGTGCATATGGCACTTTCTAAGTGCTTTCAGTGTACACGGAAAATGAAAGCAACTAATAAAAGTAAAACATGTCCACGGACACTGAAATAGTGACACTAACTGGAAATAAATGTAGGGTGTGAATGACAGTTATTGTCACACACAACCTCCATTGTAAAAGTGCCGTACATTGCACTACAAGTGTGTCCTCAGAGACACAGCCATACCTGTAAACCTCTTTGTGGCAAAACTATGGACCAAGGGAAACCAAATGGGGGACAAGGGTGCAAAAATAGGGACATATTTTAAGTAACTCGCAAAGAAACATACAAAGTTCATAGAGGAACAGGGTTTGTATTAACACAACATTCTTGTAAGGATTATACGTCTTGAGACTCAAATGTATGCCAGTATGTAGTAACTACAATCCTGATATTGCCCATACAGACTTGGAGAGATTGACAAGTAGTGCATTACCACATATAAATTCCATTTAGTATTAATACATGTAATTACATTGCTTCTATTCATTTTGTGTTTTGTTATAACTGAAGTTTAAGCATTGCTATGTGGCTTTTTGTGTGGGGTTGTTATGCTCAGCATTGCTTACACATCTCATAGGAAGTAAATACAAATGTTGTGTCTTTCGGCTTTTCCCGGTTAGGGGTCACCACAGTGGAACTCTGGCCCGCTAATGATTCTCAGAACATTTTTACGTGCCGCGTTGCCAGCCCTGATGCACAACCTTTAGCGAAGGTACGCCCTTCGCACATTTCTCCACACAGAAGACACTTTAGCTGAGAATCTAACGGACAACGACTTGCTGTGAGGCGACAACGCTACCGCAGCAGCACCACCACCGCAGGAAGTAAATACAAATGTATAGCTAAAATCTTCAATGTTGAAATAACGTGGTGGTTAGAGTTCTGCCTTTGTAGGCAGCAGTTCATGGTTTGAGTACCAAGACAGGCATTTCATTTCTACATGTGAAACCATTGACTAAACTATTTGAATTTTCTAAATTAAGTAGTAACTGATATTTGTCAACCAGGGTAGTGTAGCTTGTTTGCACCTTGCTAAAATGGTCCAGTGATGGCAAAGGGTGGGAATATGGCCTTATTTAAACCAGACATGGGGGAATACAACCCAAACCTGTTGTAGTTGATATTTCTTTGCATGAACTATGTTGGGCCTTGGAGAGGCCGCAAATTTTAGGGCACAGCTCTGGGGGATACTGGAGTTCAGATCATGGCTGGACTCCTTGTCGAACACCAAGATGACAAGACTGCTGCATGGCCAATAACAGGGCTCACAGTACAAAGCGTAGTCCTGGTACTATGTGCCACATGATGTCACCAATGCTACTGGTATCCCCCAAAATGGTGAGAAGGTAAAGCATCATTATGCAGAGCTAAAGCATAGGATGGGGGTGCTCTTGTCCCAGTGCATCAAAGATGCATGGGCACAGAATGCTGCACTAAGTTTGTAAGTATCTGTCAAGTAGTTTGTACCAAATTGTAGCCTGAGTATGTGATAGACAGGTATGCATATTTTTTGTTTTTCTACCCTACAGCTGCAGCAGAGAGGGCTAGCAGTATTGAGGACCATGCCGACACACTGACAAGGCTGCGGCAACAAGCTGTTGAGTACAGATCTATCTTGCAGTACATAGCGGAATTAATAAGGATTACATTCTTTACTGCCAAGAGATACACTGTTTTCAGTGTTTACCAAATAAATAAAGTTTGTCATACTCGTATTGATCCACAGGATATGTATTAATAAAGCACTGTGTCATGTCACTGTAATAAAGATTTATACCACAAACTGTTTTGTTTACTCTGGTATGTTGCTGTAGAAATAAAATGTGCACCGCTTCTTCACAGCAAATATGGCTTAGCCAGCATGCATTAACTGTGGTTGTTATGAGATCCATCTGATATGGAAAACTGCAGGTTGTGGAGATGTAAAACAAGTTAGTAATGGAAATATGAAAAATGTTTTGCACTAAGCTATGAACCCTGAATAGTAATGTGTAATGTATCATAGTCTGTCCCCTGCAGCATTGTCTCGTGTTAACCTTTGGTTTCCAGATTGTATTATTTTAAAGGAGTAATGCACAGTACACTGTCATGCATGAATCTCATGATTAGAAGGTTACACTCTAACCAAAAGAGTATTAGGAAGAAATCTGTCAAACAAGAAACAGAAGTTACCCTGTAGCTCAATGTGTTGAGAAATATCTTAGTGGTTCATTTTTCCACACCCTGACACAGTTCGAATCCAGGTTGTGGTACTAAGATTTGTGCAAAATTACACATAAAGATTCATGATTATATGTAGAAACATTCAGGTGGTGGTAATACCTCAGATATGCTACCAAAATGTACTAATACATTCACCTATTGTTAAGAAGAGTGACTTACCTTGTGTCTATGGCAGTTGTAAGGATGGTGCTTCAGGAGTGGCTCTGTTGGATCCACGTAATACATGGCCTATACATGGTATGCTATAGGTAGTGTGAGGTGTATGACATACATTTTAGAGTGTGTGTCAGTTGGAGAGAGATGTCAGTCCCTAAGTCATTAGGTTGTCAACTTATGTGTTGGCTTTTTCCCAAGGCCATGGCATACTGGGCATGCCTACATCTGCCTACAGAGGCTGGCACAGGTGGTTACTCCTCCAAGTTCCCCCTGTGGCTGTTGAGGGTAAGGCAGTGGTTGGGTGCTGTGTGGCCCTTCCCTGTGATGTTCCTGCCACAACTGTTTCTGCAGCATCACATTGTGTAGCATGGCGCATACTATGAATATGCATGCCCATGTGGCTGTAGAGTACTGCAAGGCTTCACCAGATATGTCATGCCAGCATAACTGTAACTTGAGCATCCCAAACCCACGCTCTATAATGTTCCTTATTTATGCATATGCCTCATTATGGCATTCTTCAGTGGGTGTGTGTGCATTTCTGAGGGGTGTCATCATCCACGGTTCCAATGTATAGCCATCATCACACATGAGACTGACATCTGGTATGTCCCCATGGCATATGCCTGGTACAGCTGTGAGACATGCCAGATGTGTGAGTCGTGGTAGCTGCCAGGCCTGCCAGCACACACGCATTGATGATCATGCCCTGTGCATTTCACATGGCAGTTGATGGAGTGATCACCCTTGTGGTTGACATACACTCTACTGTCTTTACTGTGTGGTGCTTTCATGTGGATGTGAGTGCAGTCTATGGCACCCACTACCTCTGGGTAGTCTTCTACACAGTGGGAAGAGACTCCTATTGCTAGCCCTCTCCTCAGAGGTGTTGGGCTAATAAATGTGCTCATTGTCATGTGTTAACATAGCATCCAGGAACTGGTGGAGTACACTGGATATTGATGCCTGTGATTTCCCCCATGATGTCCCCAGTAGGTCTTTGGAAAGTACCTGTAGCTATTATTATTAAGGCTTACACATACCTTGGTTTCAACTCTGATGGGTTACACTCTTTTGGCTCTGGGTCTGAGGTGATGCTGTCAGAGGTTGTTGAGTTGCTGAAGTATGTTCCTGTCTACCCTGTAGCACTCTTGTATCTCATGATCATTTAGCCCCTGGAAGGTTACCCTGGGTCTGAACACTCTTTGCCTCCTTGGTCTGGGCTGGTTGTCATTATCCTCACCCCTGCCCTCAGTCTGTAGTACATACAGATGTAGCAAAGCAGCAGCAGCCCCTAACATTTTGTCAGTTAAAATTCACAAGTGTGTACAGCAATGGTGCATAGTTTGTGGGAAAAAACAGGCTTAAAGTTCTTTGCATACTTTGTACTGGTGTGCTGCAGATGCTGCCTGTGTGATTGGCTGACTATGATACATTCCAATGCCCAGCTATATTATTGAGGGGTCTGAATGGGCCACTGTCAGTGGCAGAGTCTTCATTAATGCTTTGTTGTTCATTTCCTTTATTCTGCTATTTCCTCTATTTTTTTTACTCTATTTCCACTGTGTTTAAGCCCCACGGCTCACCACACAAACCCCTGCAGCTAGTGTAAAGATTACTGAGCAAGAAACTGCCCTCTCCTGGACTCAAACAAGCTCTACATGTCAAGAACCAGTTAAGCCTAGCTAAGCACACACACCCTTTGCTTAGCTTGGCTTAACTCAGTGCAAACAGAAGCTGCATGCCTCAGATGTGCTTATAACAAAGCATGATGCACACCCTTATCTTGTCAGCATCCCCTTCTGCTTACACTACCGCATTATAGCTGCTACATGGTTAGGTACCTGCATCACAGTATCCAAATGTGATATTCAGTACATTAAGCTCATTTACATACACCACTCCCTTAGTCCATAGTTACACCACTGCACTGGAGCCCATGTCCTTAGCTACCACTGTTGGTTCTTATTGTTATGAGTCTTCTGTCAGCCCCTTATAATGGCAGCATTCTTTTTCTTTTTTACATACAATTGTCTTTTTACAATTTTTTTTCCCTTCACAATCGAGTTTTCATGCCCCTGTGCTATGCTTAAACGTATGAAATCGTCCCAAATAAAAAAATTAGGTTTAAGCACTTGGACAACTATTTCTCATGCATGATTGCCATAGTTTTGTCCACTGGCATGCCAAATACACACAATACATGCCTTACGTTGAGCTGTCATGGCCCCATTTTGATTTTTGATGAAATGTACATGGTTAGTAACCGAATATATTTCAACTGCAGACACAGCTCCAGCATGGATGCCTGCCTGTTTGTTGAATCACTGATTCACCTCATTTGTCTGATTTTCACAAAAAAGATATGATTAGCATGTTTCCATGGTATCCATGTTCAAATTGTGCTGGAAGGCTTGTTCACAGCCCCAGCCTTGTTTACTGGATCGCATAGGATCTGAACTACATGTTGGGCCATGCCACTATTCTTACAGGGAGATTAGCTCCCTGTAAGCTTTATTGAATCCTGGGTAGTATTTCATATACCATATATCATGGAAATACGTTGGCCAAATTTTTAAAAAAAAATGACAGCTGGGTACACAGAAGCAAAGATAAAAAAGTGCACAATCCTGGTATGTGCATTAGTTGCAGGGTTGGAAAAAATTACATTTTAGAATCCTCAAGACACTGATACATTCCTACAGTGGGACCAGGCCAGGCCCAGGGGAGGATGCGCCCCCACTGTAGTTGGAAGTAGTAGTCCCCAAAAAAATCTAAAAACAGGCCAAAAACAACCATAAAGACAACAGACTGGAATATTGAGGATAAGATAGACATTATGTCTTGTTAATATTATGCAAGAAGCCCAGAATTACATGACACAAGACATACAAAAAGATTGAGAGATATTAGAGGAAAGATACATACTTCCACAATAAAAACTGTCAGAAGCTTCACTTACACAATTGTGTTCTTTAATTCAAAAAATTTATGAAAATTATTATATACAGCAAGAAACTTTGATCTCTTTTTAAAAAGATGCATCTGAGGAAGTGCAAAGAAATATAAAGAACAAAACAGAGATAGATTTCTTAAAAGGGATAGAATAGAAATATGCATTTGGAGAACAGATACCTGATATGGTGCAATATTTATGGGAGGATGAAAGCTAAATTAAACAATACAAAAAAATGCAGCCCCAAAGATATTAGTTTAGAAATACAGGCAAAGACATCCAGATATGGAATATTTCCCAATAAAAAATAAGATCACAAAGAGGAAATGTAGAACAGAAGATTAGTCAAGTAAACTTTAAAAAAATTTATAAGTTTCTGTTATGGAATACTTGTGAAGTGAAGGATCTAGTGTAGAAAGTATAACCCAGCTTACAACACAGCAATATAGACTCTGTCCCCACAGGTAAGGAGAATAAGGAAGATCAGGAGACATCAGAAGAAGACAAATGGATGTATATTTATATAGGTTCATACGTGTTTATTAGGCATAAGACCCTGGAGCCTTTACAAGCCGAGCACATAGGGTTACCCATTCATCAGGCCTCCTCAGCTTAATTCCCAGTACCCCTGGAGACTCAAGCAACCAGATTGATCCCTGGGTTGCATTTTATATTTCCAATACACTCATTGGTATTTATGTTTCAGAGGGCCAGTGAGGTGCTAAGCTTGACATGTATAGGAAGTGTATTCCATAGCATGGTCAATCTCTGGTTGATGAACCTGTCTCTCCAACATGTTCTATTGATTGTGATAATGAGCATGTGGTGGGTAGGTATTGGGATTTCTTTAGATGTAGAATTTCTAACAGAGCTGGTTCAAAATTTGCTTTGTAAGTCAAGCAGAGATTGCCTCTAAATAGGCGATATGACGCAGAGAATATATATATTTTTTAATTTGTACATAAATGACATGTTTAAGGGCTAGGATCCTCTTTGTAGCCTCTCCCATTGTTGCAGGTGGTTACTGAGGTACATGCCAAATGTGGCATTATACTCATTGACTGGCCTAATGAGGGAAGAGTGGAGGGAAACAATGACCTCTTTCTTCCTTGATGCAAAACAATTAGTAATGAGATGTGACACATAGAAGCCCTTTCTGACCACAGTGGCAATTTGGTAGTCAAGAGATGTTGCTGTGAACCTGTATTCCCATATGTCTTATAACACCATCTGTGTTGAGTGGACTATCATCTATGTGGTAATTCATGGCAACCAGGTTTTTCCAAAAGGGGATGATAACACTTTTTTGGCATTGAGATTAAGGCCATGGTTCTGACAGCAGTCGTTAGTCTCCATGAGGCCTTTCTCTTGGCTGTCAACATCACCTGGGGAGTTAATAATAGCTACCACCTTGCATTTGTCTGCGAACATTGTCAGCCAGACTTGCTTCCCTTTACATAAATATACAAAGAGAGAGAGAGACAGAAGGAGGCACTTAACTTCTGATCTGAAGTAGGAGAATTCATTTGTCAGCAACCTGTGGGTATGGATCCGATATCGGATCCAAACCAGCATGGTTTATCCAGCTATGGATCCGAGCTCCTAGCTCCTCCCCTCACCCATAATGCCCTGCTCTCCCTACATGACCTCAGATCTAGTTTGCCGCATTCATGGCGACAGCTGGATTTTGAGCTCCTGTCAGCTAAGTGCATTTTTGGTGTTTTAAAAAGGGTTTTTCTGTCAGAAAGTTGTTAATTTGTGTGAAAGTATTAGGTTTTCCCTCTGTTAGTCTAATTTTTAGTTAAATTAGTTATTTTTGTAGCACCCTCCTAAGCTGATGTAGCTTGTGTGTGTGTGTATTTCTTTGGGGCCTTCTGTGTGAGTGTTTAGTTTAGTTACTTTGCTTTACTTTAAAAAAAAAAAAAAAAAAAGTAAGTGAATAAGTATGTCTGAAGCCCCAAAGGCAATCTTTTCAAAATGCTCCGAGCGTGGTCACAAGCTATCCCTGCTGATGGCCACACTCGTGGTCGATGCCTTGGGGTTGAACACCTCACCTCTGGGTGTTCAATCTGTGCAGGGTTCAACCCCAGGGCATTGAAGGAGCGGAGGTCAAAGCTGGTCTTGGCAAGACTCTTGCCCCCGAACTCGGCTTCGTCCCCTGCCCCATTGGTGGTTACTGCTCCGGCAGTTCCTGCCTTGCCTGCTCCCTCTCCTGCTCCCGAGATTCAAACTCCCTCTAAGGGTTCGGAGGAGAGGGAAGCCAGGAAGAAGGACCGGAGAGAGAAGCACCACAAGCAGTGGGCCGAGACCTCCGTCTCGGCCCCGCCGGCTAAGCGGGCTTCTCCGGCCTCTCTGGCTGCTGGCTCTCCTCCTCCTCGGCTCTGGTCTCCTTGTTTTTCACCGGAGCCTGAGGATGAGGAGACCCGACCTCCTCCGAGGCTATCGAGGCGACACTCAAGGCCTACCTCGGTAGCCTCGTCGAGGTCTACCTACAGCCTCTCCGATGCTGATCTGGACCGGATGATGCGAAGGTTCATCCAGGCCCAGATGCAGATGGGAGTGCTCCTGCCTCCCCCCCCTCTGGGGGGGAGCTCGACCCCATTTTTCAAGCCCATAGCTCCTCCGACCCGCTACCCGGGTTCGGAGTGCTCGGAGCCGGGCAGCCTCAGAGCCGGGGGTGGGTCAGCGCCGACAGTACTGGGTACTTCGGATCCGACCCTGCCCTCGAGTTTGTCGGATCCGACCTCTTGGAGCCTTGGCCCGAGCTTCGGATCCGAGGGACTCAGTGTGCCTTCGGCGCCATCCCTGTCGGAGTGCACTGTTCCCTCAGATCCGAGGGGCTCGGCGCCGGCTCCGATCGACTCATCGGATCCGAGGGGGAGCCGACTTTCGGATCCTATTGTCGAGGCTGGCTCCCCCTCGGCTTTTGATATGGTGGAGAGGGCTCTGGTGAGGGCATCCAGACCCCCGGCCCTTGCTTCGGCTCCGTCCCGCACTCCATCTGCTCTGGGCCAGGCTTCCATCACCCGGCCACTGGGACAGCCCGCTTCACTGCCCCAAGCAGTCTACTTGGATCTGGACATTGCTGGTGAGGGCTCCTCGGACAGCCCCCCCGAGGAAGCACCTCGCAAGCATACGTGTAAGAGGAGGCACATAGACCCCCCCGAGTCTTTAACTGAAGACACTGACTTGGAGGAAGGGGAAGGCTCCCCAAGATCACCCCCTGAGGATGTCTCCTTTGGAGACATCATGGAAATGTTACAGATCAGAGGTGGGTGGTCTGCCCCAAAGTCTTCCTCGGACGAGTCCGTGTTCTTGGAGGCATTTGAAGCGGGCCCATCTACCTCTTGGGTGTCCCCTCCTGCCGACCCCCTGGTGGACCTTATTACCACCAGGGCGTGGAAGGAACCGGACACCGTGGAGCCAATCCCAAGAGGCCCGATAGGATCCTTAGCCCCCCTGCTGACCGTGCCCACTGGAGCAAGGGACCCCCGGTAGATGCCATGTTGTTGGCAGCAGCCACCAAGAGGGAACTCGCCCAGGAGAGTCCCTCAGTCCATCCCGAGCAAGGAGTCTCGGATGATGGACGTTTGGGGAAGCGAATGTTTAGTTCAGCGACCTTCTCAGTGAGGGCGCTCAACTATTTGGCACATGTCATTAGGGTGCAGCGCGATCTTATCAAGGAATACGCTGCATCCCCCCAGAGTCCATGTCGGAGGAGGACAAACTTATGCACTCCACCCGTATGGCCACACTTCGTTCTGTGACCAACACCTCTATGCGGTTACTTTCCCACGCTACCGAGGGAGCCGCTAGAGATGCAGGAGCGGGCCTAGTCACACGACAGCAGGCCTGGCTCCGCCACTGCGATTTTACTGAGCCCTTCAAGGCGTCATTCGCGAACGCCCCCTTTGACGGTTCTGCCCTTTTTGGCAAGACGGTTCGCGACACCTTGGTTCAGAGCGAGAAGGACGGGAAGACGCTGTCTGCCATCGGAGTCCGCTTCTCTGTGCCCCAGAGGTCCTACACTAGGAACCAAAAGGGCCAGAAGAAGATGTGGTTCCGGAAGTCGCAGCACTCCCAACCCGCTCCGGACAACCAGTCCTTCCGCGGCAGAGGAGGACAGGGAGGATGCCGCCCTAGAGGCAGAGGGGCTCCCAGGAACTTTGGGTCCAGGGGACCTTTCTCTGAATGGCCCACGCAGCAACCCTGAGGGGTTGCCTGACTGCTCCACTCTGGAGGCAGTCAGGGGACGTTTCTCGGAGCACCTACCGGCATGGGAGTCCATTACATCGGACCGCTGGGTACTCCAGATTATATCCAGAGGTTACAAGATCCCCTTTCTTCATGTCCCAAAGTTAAAAACCCTCCCCGATGTTCCAACCGATCAGAGGGAGGCCGCTTCAGCAGAAATTGACAATCTGCTGATAAAAAGAGCCATCCATCCCGTCCCCCCAGACCAGATCAGATCAGGGTTCTACTCCAGGTTCTTTTTAGTGCCAAAAAAGACGGAGGACCTAAGACCCATACTGGACCTGTCCTTATTGAACCTGGCAGTCCCCAAAGAGAAGTTCCGGATGGTCACTTTGCAATCCATCCTCCCCCTTCTAGGGGAGAATCACTGGATGTGCTCTATAGACCTCAAGGATGCGTACTACCACATTCTGATGGACAGACGATCCAGAAGGTTTCTTCGCTTCCGGCTGGGAGCCAGTCACTACCAGTTCAGGGTCCTTCCCTTTGGTCTCACCACAGCCCCCAGGGTGTTCACCAAAGTATTAGCAGTGGTTGCGGCCCACCTGAGGCTTCAGGGGGTGCAGGTCTTTCTGTACCTAGATGACTGGCTTCTCACCGCCCCAACAAGGCATCTACTCTCTTGGAGACTCCTTTCTTTGTCTAGCTCCCTGGCTAGGCATCACGGTAAACATAGAAAAGTCCAACCTGGTCCCTACTCAGATAATAGATTTTATAGGAGCCAGGTTAGACACGAGAAATTTAAGAGCCTTTCTCACAACCGACAGAGTTCAGAATCTATGACTCCAGGTGCGGGCCATCCTTCACTCCAGCTCAACACCTGCGGAACTGATCCTGAGGGCACTAGGGTCTATGGCGGCAGCGATTACTCTTCTTCCGCTCGCCCGCTTGAACATGTGGGTACTTCAATGGACACTTCAGGTGCAATGGTCATTTCTCTCTCTCCCCCCTGTATCATCCCATTGCAATCAGCAAGGCTTGCAAGTGGTCTCTCTTGTGGTGGCTCCATTCCCCGGACCTCCACAGGGGCCGCCCCTTTTGTGCATCTCCCCCTCTCGCCACAGTGACCATGGACGCTTCCCGCCTCGGGTGGGGGGGGGCATTTTGCGGGCCGGACGGTCCAAGGCATGTGGAACGATTCAGAGACCTCCCTGCATATCAATGTTCTGGAAATGAGGGCGGTGCTCTTGGCGTTGCAAGCACTTCAAGCCGTCCTTCCCCTGGGAACAATTGCGATTCAATCAGACAACATGTCGGTGGTCTGGTACATCAACAAACAGGGGGGAACCAGGTCTTACCCTTTATGTCGAGAAGCCATGAAAGTGTGGGAATGGGCGATCTCCACCAACCGCTTTCTCATCGCAATGCATATTCTGGGTCGGACCAACATCCTAGCGGACAAGCTCAGTCGCACCATTCTCTCCCCGTATGAGTGGTCTCTCAATTCTCAAGTAGCGAAACGTATCTTCGCACAGTGGGGGACTCAATGTTGCAATCTCTTTGCTTCTCCCTTAAACGCCAAGTGCGACAGTTTTTTCACTCTAATCCCCCCCTCCAGGGGATTCTCCGAGAGACTCTGGTGCATGCTTGGCCTCCCGGTCTTCTTTACGCATACCCCCCTCTACCTCTGATGCTTCAAGTAATTCAGAAAGCCTCTCGGTTGGGGTGCAGAATGATCCTCATTGCCCTGTTCTGGCCTCGACAGATCTGGTTCCCTTACCTAAGGTATCATTCAGTGAATCCACCATGGATTCTAGATCCCATTCCAGATCTGATATCACACCCATCGAACCTACCAACTCCGAACCTGGACAACCTGAAGTTGACTGCTTGGCTGCTCCAGTTTCACTCCTAATCAGGACTCCCGGTATCTCGTCCCCAGTTAAGGCCATTCTGGTGGCGGCCCACAAGCCCTCTACCAGAAAAATTTACCGCAGTAAATGAAAGCGTTTCTCCATTTGGGCAGAGCGGCAAGGCCTAGATCCTTTCATGGTTCCCCTTTCTTTAGTTCTAGACTTCCTTACTACTCTCTTTAATGATGGCGCCAGTAGTTCCACGGTCAAAGTTCAGCTGGCGGCCATATCTCATTACCATGTTGGTCATGACTCAGGGTCTCTTATGTCAGCTAAGTTATGCAAAACCTTCCTAAAAGGCACCTTTTTGCTCAGACCCCCTGTCAAAGAAACGGTTCCCCCGTGGGATCTTTCCTTGGTACTTCAGGCCTTGACCGCTCCTCCCTTCGAACCTGCGGCCACAGTCACTCTTAAATTATTGTCCTTTAAGACTGCCGTTTTGGTAGCCATTACTTCGGCTAAGAGAGTTTCTGAGCTTCAGGCCCTGTCCATGAAACCGCCTTATTTGATCTTTCATCCGGACCGGGTGTGTCTCAGGATCAATCCCTCCTTTCTTCCTAAAGTAGCTTCGGAAGCTAACATTAATCAGTCCATCAACCTCCCTGTTTTCTTCCCTAAGTATCAAAACAAAGGCAAAGACAAGCTGCATTCCTTGGATGTTCACAGGCAGCTTTGTTTTTACCTTCATAGGACAGCTGGTCATAGGCAATCAGACCAGTTGTTCATTTCCTTTGCCAAATTCAATTTGGGTAAACCAATTTCCAAAGTTTCTTTGTCACGCTGGATTTCTCAGTGTATTCTGTTGGCGTACCAAGCCGCTGGGAGGCCCGCACCGGAGGGAGTCCATGCTCATTCGACCCGGTCTGTCTCTACTTCAGCGGCCTTTAAGTCTAGGGTTTCTCTGGATGACATTTGTTCAGCAGCCACTTGGGCTTCATCTCATACCTTTATTACTCATTACAAGCTGGACGTCACGTCTAGAGGTAGAGCATCCTTTGGCTCCGCAGTGCTCTGGAATATCCTTCCATGATGGCCACCCAAGATTCAGGTAGCTGGGGACTCTGTCCCACAGGTTGCTGACAAATAAATTCTCCTACTTCAGATTTAGAAGTTATGTACTTACCATAACGTTCCATCTGAGTAGGTGGATTCATTTGTCTGCAACCATCCCGCCCTCCTATCCCCCTGGCGTTGTCAGTTTCCTGCATAGGGTGTGTTACCCTTTAGTTAGGGTAGTTGGTGCAGGGCAAACTCGATCTGAGGTCATGTAGGGAGAGCAGGGCATTATGGGTGAGGGGAGGAGCTAGGAGCTCGGATCCATAGCTGGATAAACCATGCCGGTTCGGATCCGATATCGGATCCATACCCACAGGTTGCAGACAAATGAATCCACCTACTCAGATGGAACGTTATGGTAAGTACATAACTTCTAATTATATGCTTACACACGTGGTTTTATATAGACAGTGACATGTTTGTGTGTGTACAACTATCTGTTTAAATATAAATAAATTTATACAAATGTGTGTGTGTGTGTGTATATATATATATATATATATATATATATATATATCATTAAAATGTACTCGCTGGCTGATACAGACAACCTCCAGAAGGTTCTCATTGAGATGGATACCTGGTGTCAAAATCATGGCCTCAAGCTACATGCCAAAAAGTGCATAGTCATCCCCTTTGGAAAAAGCAAAGTACCTGTGAACTAACACACGTGTTAGGGCCCTAAATACAGAAAATTAAATAAGGGATCTGTGGATCTAAGTAGATAATCATCTCTCCTTTGATAATCATATTGCCAAGGTGTTTACAAAATCCTTCTATGTGGCCCACCTAATCACAAAAGGGTTTGCATGTAGAACAAAAGAGGTTATTGTGCCCCTCTACTCATCACTCCACAGACCTATAGTAGAGTACAACACCCCATTTGGCACGTACCTTGCAAGACACCTGCAACAGCTGCGAAGACCACAGATGTACCTCACCAAGAGGGTTAGTGGCTTCAATCAGATGTCCTATGCAGGCCAACTCAATAAACTCCAGCTGTACTCTGTTGCATACCGCCTAGTCAGAGGTGATCTCTGCCATGACATACAAGGCCATGTCCAAACCCAGAATTGATGTACATGCTTTACCTAAAATAAAACATATCCCCGAGAGCCACATGCACTAGGGATCTAAACCTCACCATCCCGATAAATCAGACTTGCTGGAGAGGGAGAGATTCCTCTTCCAGAGACTAAACATGCTTTGGAACAGGATTCCGGTCTACATTAGGCAGAGCCCCTCACTGCATCCCGTGAATCACTGCAGTGGCTCTGCTGGACAGAGGCACAGGGAACTAATCTAAGGGGGTGGCAAAAGCCAACACATTCAGGCTAGGCTTACATATTCCCTCGGGCAAACAGGCCAGTACTTAACTATGAACGTCTATAAACACGTGTATATACACACACACATATGTATATACTTTCTTTATACCTGTGTCACTAAATGACATATATGAAAGAATTACAGACATCTACCTTTTCTGTATCAGGTTCACTAAGAGAGATAGATATACATATATATCTACAGATATGTCACACATTTGTACCAATATACATTTTTAATTTGTGTGTATGTGTATAAATATATATATGTAATTAAGTCATCATATGAACACACACACATACGTATATACTTTATAATTGTGAAACTAAACGACATAAAATATGAAACAATTGCAGACATTAAACATTTTCTAATTCAGCTTCAGTTCATCTCTTGCTATGTCTTTCA